>NC_132904.1:130112464-130327464 GCF_047675955.1 Chlorocebus sabaeus | reverse complement strand
ATTCCCCACTGGGCCCTCCATGACTTACTTTAGCATTCCCCTGTGAACAGGGAGGGATGGAAGCTGCTGAGGACATAAAACAAGCCAGAATGTCCCCCGGCGTGGTGGGAGCTCCCAGCTGGCTTCCCTGCCCATGATTCTGACTCCAGCTGCCGCCTCCATTCACTGATCTGACTCCCACGTGGACAAAGCAAACGGATGGGCGAGTGACAATGCCAACAATTTCTCTAGGTGGCAAGGAAATCTTTTTGTTCCTGGATGTCTCTTGTACTCAGAATAAACAAAATTATTCTCCTAAATATGGACTTTCAATCACTCTCAGAAACATTATTTTACTTCATTCTTAAAACGAACTTGTCAAGGAGGTAAAACAAACACGCTACCCTGTTGGTAAGTTTCAGAAGAGCTGGAGGACACGGTGAGAACCCGCCTTATTCATCCTCGGTGGCTGCCCCAGGAACAGCCACGGTCCCAGAGCAAAGCATCTTCCGGGTGCAGGAAAATCACCACGAGGTCACTCGGGAATTCCCCACACAGCAACCGATTGTGGTAACTAAAAAAGGGATTTCCTTAATACTGTCAAGGAAGTTGAGCTTGGAAAGGGAGGGTAGAGGAGAAAAGAAGGTAGAGAAAGTAGACAGGGGGAAGTACTGCATCCTCTCCCCGTTCCTCTCTCTCCTCCTTCTCGCCAGCACTCAGAGCCCAGGCAGAGCCCTGAGTGCAGCCCCGAAGCTTCCTGAGGGTGAAAACGAAAGGACTGAGGCCAAACGCGCCACTGCGGGGTCAGCCCCGCTCCAGGTGGAGGCAGCGGCCGTGGACTCCTTCTGATGAGGTGCTCAGACCGGTGGACGCTTCAATGAGCCTGCTGGACTTTGTGGCTGAGGCCAGGGCAGAGGGAGAGAGAATGAAGAGAGGCCCCTGCCTATCTAATTGTACACGTGGCCAGAGGGGCAGCTGGCTCAGCCAGACCATAAACCTGTCACGGGAATAAGTGGCTCCTTGGGGACAGTAAGTGAGAGGCACGTTGTGGGGGAGGAAAGGGCACAGAGCTGCAGAGAGCGAATGTTTACCCGGCCAGGCCCCACAGAAGAGGCTCCCACTGGCTCAGCAAGACACTGACCTCCACTGCCTCCAGCACTTGGCCTGTATTGCTACGAGCAGAGCTCAGTGACGTATTCTCGGTCTCGAGACGGCTCTCCAGGAAAACCTCCCCTGCCTCCCTGGAGCAGTGACCACTTGCTTTTAAGCGGCGGAACTCACTGCCAAGTGAAAACATCCAGAAATACAGATTGCATTCAGAGCAGATGAAACATGACCCCAGCTCTTGGTGTTAACACCTTTATGCACGTCTGGATTTGTGACTTGAAGTTGACGTGCCGTGGAAGGAGTATGTCGCCAAAACTTGCCTTTATTAGCCCCGCCCTGCACGTGAGGTGAATCCAGCTTCCATCCTGGTTCAAGGGGACGTGACAGGTGTGCACAGCATAGGATGTCGAACTTCACGCTGGAGGTGGGTAGTGGGAGGTAGTGACATGAGCACTGGGCAGGAGTCCCACTGGGCATCCTGCGCTGGGTCCCACAGTCACGTGCAGCGTCAGAAGAGTGTGCAGCCTACAGTGGAAAATGCGGTGTTTTCACCCAAGGGCACTAAACTGCCGTGAGCAGGAACAACACAGCCGCACACGACCCTGTGAATCCATCTCACAGACATGATGTTGAAGGAAGGAAACCAGATGTAAACACATACTGCGTCACTCCATTTAGCTCATGTACAAAACTGGCAAAACCCATGTACGTTAGACATGCTGTGTAAGTCACTGGGGAGGAGTTCGAGGGCAGAAGTGCCGGGAGCTCCCAGGTTAGACACACTGTGTAAGTTACTGGGGGGGAGTCCAACGGCAGGAGCTCCGGGAGCTCCCAGGTTAGACACACTGTGTAAGTTACTGCGGGGGAGTCCGACGGCAGGAGATCCCAGGTTATAGACACACTGTGTAAGTTGCTGGGGGAGAGTCCAACGGCAGAAGCTCCCAGGTTAGACACACGGTGTAAGTTACTGGGGGGGAGTCCGACGGCAGGAGCTCCGGGAGCTCCCAGGTTAGACACACGGTGTAAGTTACTGGGGGAGAGTCCGACGACAGAAGCGCTGGGAGCTCCCAGGGGGAGGCCGACGGCAGGAGCTCCAGGAGCTCCCAGGTTAGACACACTGTGTAAGTCACTGGGGGAGAGGCCGACGGCAGGAGCTCCGGGAGCTCCCAGGTTAGACACACGGTGTAAGTTACTGGGGGAGAGTCCGACGGCAGAAGCGCCGGGAGCTCCCAGGTTAGACGCACCGTGTAAGTTGCTGGGGGAGAGTCCGACGACAGAAGTGCCAGGAGCTCCCAGGGTGCTGCCGCTTTTGGATTCTCCAGCTGAGGCTGATCTACGGCTGTGTCTGGTTTATGAAAGTTTACCAAACTGTGTGTCTGATGTGTGCACTTTTCTATAATCATAACATACTTCAATAAAAACTCAAAAAGAGAAGAGTGAATTGATAACTTCTGCGACTTCACTCAGTTTCAGCAGGCTGTCATTCCAGTCTGTCAATCACCCTAGCTTCCAGGTTCTCTTCTTTTCTTTGTCCCCTCCCTCTGGCGTCTCTCGTCAGTATAAAGGGAGGTGGAATGGGCAGAATGGGTGGGGGCACCACTGTACCTTGGCTCCCTGCAAGCGACTTTGACCCCAGGCCCAATGGAAAAGGGGGCTGGGCCCCCAGAATTTCAACCAATCTTGGTTTTATCAATAAATGTCGATGACTGTCACTTCTCTCTCCCTGGTAGATGGCTCCCAATCTAATCCTTATCTCTGAGCAGAAAAATTGAAACTGTTCTAGGATTGGGGAGTTTGTGAAAATCGTTACGTGGAGAAGCACTGTCTATTTTCTGTGAACAGATATGCTGAACTGAGTATTTCCCAATGACCTTCTTTATTTTGATGCCCACCTTCATGGCAAGCACAGGGTGCTTTGTCCTTGACGAGGGTGCTTTCAAGGTGATCTGCATTGTGTGTGGACTCGAGCAGCTCTCCCAGTGAAGCAGTGAACCAGCTGTCTGAGCTAAAATCTAGGAGCTGGCAATAATAAACAGAGTGTGGGGCACATGTTGGTTCTTTATCTCCCCCTTCCACTGGCCCCTGCCAAAAGCTTAAAGTCTGTGTCGGTAGAATATGGAAAGTCAAAGGCAGCTCAGCTCCTGCTTGAGGATACCTCAAAGCTGGGCGTTTTAAGCTGGGAGGCAGGTTAGCCACCAGGCAGGTAGGTAGTAAGTCAGATGTGCATGTTACTCAGAGGTCAAGATGAAAGATCCAGTCTAAACCCAGATAAACGTAATAGGCAAACTCCGGCCAGCACGATGAACCTAGTGCCAAATATCTATGCAAAGCAGATGATCCAGAGTCTCGAAGGGCATTTGGGAACCTGAAGGACACGGTGTGTGCAGGGAGAGTGGGGCAGGCAGGAGCACCGAAGGAAAGGAGGAGCACAGGGGCCTTCACTCTGGAGCAACTTCTACCCAGGCAGGCAGGAAGCTACCTGGACAGCAGAGCCAACCTGAGTCAGGGAGCTGGAGGCGGGGCGAGGGCAGGGTGCAGAGGGCAAAAGTCTGTCAGCAAAACTGAACGACATGGACAGAGCTGTCCACGACTGCCCGTTGGCTCACAGCTAACTTACCCAAAAAGTACCTGTTGAGCTACTACCTGCAGATGCCTGGCACCATTTGAAGACTGAGAATACAAATGTGAAACTATTCCACATGTTCTGCCAACAGAACAACCTACAGATGGCACAGGTGTGCAAGAGCAGGTGACCAACAGTGTGTGGGCTTTGGGGAGAGCTCACGGCGAGCCATGCTGTGCAGCAGGGAGTGTATTGCAGCAGTGTCTGTGGGCACGGAGCCAGCATGCCAGGCTTGGGACTCTGATGACACTGTTCATGCACTCAACAAATACGGACTGGGCAGCTTGCTCGGTGTGTGCTGTGCAGCACAGGCCGGACACGGTGCCCACTCTGCTGGAGCTCGCATCCTTGCAGGGGACAGCTCCGTATGGACGGGGGAGGGCATTGCAGGGACTGCCCGGGAGAAGAGGCGGTACGTGTAGGTAGTGGCCAGGTCATGGTGCCGGTGGTGCTCTATGGCACTAGAAGAGCTTACACGTATTCCAGAAGCATTGGAGGTCACTGAACTACTTAGTGAAGAAATGGTAACCTAGGTGAGGAATCATGTGCTTCTCAGGGAAGAAAGGAAGCAAAGGACTCCAGGGATGTTCACGCCTTATTCATTTCCACATACACCAGACCCAGTGACTCTCCTCCTGTCCCCATGTTGGTTACAGCCGCGTCTACATCCAAACCGGAACAAGTGAGTGGGGAGAACTAAGCTTCTTCCGTCGTCACCCCAGTGCTGCCAACCCTCACTGTAAGTGGAGGCACCGACTTGGGGAGGCTCAGACAGGAGCCTCGGCCTCCTTAGGAACGTCTGGTGTGACCTGCAGGGCTCCCTTCAGGCAGTGCCAGACCAGGGAGGTATTTCAGCCAGCCTGGCGACACCCCCTCTGCCCTCGTCCTCACTTAAAATAGACAAAGGCCTGGCTTCTTCACCTTAGGTCCAGTGCTAGAAAGAAAGGAAAGTGTGAACATCTGCTAAAGGGTAGAATGGCAGTACGGGCAGTGAATTTAAGATAGAAAGCAAAAAGACAAGGCGGCCTCGGGTGGAGGGGCAGAGTGGGGTGGCGGGGTCCTGACGTGGGGAAGAACTGGCCCCATGGGCCACAAGGAGCCGGCCAGGACGAGGCTGCGGAAGGGCAGGCAGCCTAGGCCCAGTGTGTCTGAAGGAGGACCCTCCCAGAGGGGTCTGTGGAGGAGGAGGAGAGGTCACTCGGGGTGCAGACAGAGCACGTAAGGAGGCCCAAGTCTCCCCGACTGAGGAGAAGAGCCGGGGGTCAGGGCAGACACCGAGGAGGCTGCGCACACAAGCCCCCGATGGGCCAGTAGGCAGGGCGCCGCTGTCCGCGACAGCGTAAGTGTGCGTGAGTGCGGGCGTGCGGGGTGAGCATCTCACTAAAGGAAGCCATGGTCGCACCCAGCCTCTGCCTTCCCTGTTCAGCCTCTTTTGTACTTCATGTTTATTGAGCTTAATGCTCGTTTGGTGATAACTTCAGGAAACCCTCTCAAATAATAAACTGTAAATGTATCCAGGTTGCCATCTCATTTTAGAAATACAATTTTCCTATTTGGGATTAATTGCCTAAACGTCCTTAGAAGGTTAAAAGGGAACTGTCTCTTGAACATTAGTTATTAAATTATGTATCACCAATTCATTTGCTGCACTGATCTGAGCTTTGTGACATTTCTTATTGATTGTTTGAAAGCAAACTTCCAGTTATCAAAGGATCAGATCCTGCCAGCTCGAAATCCCTCTTGGAGTGGCAGAGAGCTGCTGGGAGAGTTTGAAGATCCCAGGTCTTTGTGACCAGGACGTGACTTGAGCGCTGATATGGGCATCAGCCAAAGGAAGCATCTTCTTAAGGAGGACGTTTGAGAAACCCGGAGTCTGACTCTCGAAGCCACCACAGTGTGGCTGCCCAGGCAGAAGAGCATCTCGCGTGCTTGCACTTTGAAGCCCAGTGCACTGAATGAATAGGGTCTGTTATGTTTAGTCTGGAGATAAAGAACCGCATTTGGTAGACATCCCGGCTCAGATCCTACCTTTTCCAAAGGCAGTATACTGCAGGTTCCCAGAGGTGAAGAAAGAATGGCCGAAATAGTAGCTTACGGTTTATCCTTCTTATCTCAAATGTCTGGGGAATAGGAATAATAATATTTACAATTTGTTGAAAATTTTATGGGCAGGCATTGTGTAAGTACTTTACATATTATACATATGAATACCTTTATAGATGTATAAATGTATACATGTAAATATATATCATAAATAACAACTGATACAGATAAAGATATCTACATCTATCTATTTAAATAGGTGCGTCAATCTCCACTTTTAACCTTTTCACTAATCCTCTGACATAGATATTACAATGGTCCCCATTTTAGAGATTAGGAAAATAAAGCAAAAAAATGTCAATTTGTTCAAAGCACATAGCTAGTAAAAGTTGGCAGACCCAGAACTGAATTAAGGTGATCTGAGCCTAGAAATGATGCAACCTAGGCTTGAACTTATGCCTCCGGTTGCAAATGCAGCATTCGAATGCAAGAGTGAGTGTGCAAGAGAAGTGTTGAGATGCGGAGGCGTGGCAACCCCACTGGCATGGTGACCCCACAGGCGCTGAGACCCCACCGGCCCAGCGACCCCACCAGGGATGTTTCCTGGCTTGTCCACCTGGTGACAGTCCCACTTAGGTCTGTGGCTCTGGTTTCCTGATGCAGAAGGAGAGGCAGGGTCTCATCTGTGTTTCCTGGTGGTGAGCCTGTGGTAGGGCCCACTGACTTACTAAATCACAATACCCTTGCCTCTGGAATTCCTCCTGAAGGACTTGCCTGAGGCTGTTTTATAGTTTACCTTTTTAAAAACAATTTAAGTACACTCTAAAATAATGACAAAAATGGAGTATAGTAAGTACACAAACCAGTAACATGGTTGTTTATTATTATCATCAAGTATGTTCTGTGCATAATTGTATTGTGATACTTTTATGGGACTAGCAGTGCAGTGAGTTGGTCTACACCAGCATGCGCACAAACATGTGAGTAGTGCATTGTTATGGCGTGTTTGTGCAATGTTATGATCGCTATGACATCACTAGGCAATAGGAATTTTTCAGTGCCATTTAAATTTCGTGGGACCACTGTCCTATATGTGGTTGGTCATGCAGCACTTACTATGTGTCTTCGTTGAGGCTGTTCCTTTGGCTGATTTTTCTTCCCCCCCCCCCCAACCTGTTCAAATTCTACTAATACTTCAAAGCACAACTCGACTCCAACTGTCCCCATAAGACCTTCTGATCATCTTTTCGTCATTCCTTTATTTAAAGAAATACGTATCGAGTGCTTTTTATGTGCCAGATGTTATTCTAGGCTGCACGGCTGGGACGGAAGGCAGCCTCAGTATGTAGCAGACTGTGCCATCTGGGTTTGCGGACACACACCCCACGATGTTTGCATCCAACAAACATACGAAAAAATATTCAACATCACTAATCATAAGGGAAATTTAAATTAAAACCGAGATGAGATACTGTCTTACGCCAGCCAGAATGACCGTTCTTAGAAATTCAAAAAGCAAGGAATGTTGGCATGGATGTGGTCAAAGGGGAGTGCTTGTAACTGCTGGTGGGATTGTAAATCAGTACAACTTCCACAGAAAACAGCATGGAAATTTCTCAATCCCGCAATCAATCCACTTCCGGGTACCTACCCACTTCCGGGTACCTACCCAGTCCCACTTCCGGGTATCTACCCACTTCCGGGTACCTACCTAGTCCCACTTCCGGGTACCTACCCACTTCCGGGTACCTACCCAGTCCCACTTCCGGGTACCTACCCACTTCCGGGTACCTACCCAGTCCCACTTCCGGGTACCTACCCAGTTCCGGGTACCTACCCAGTCCCACTTCCAGGTACCTACCCACTTCCGGGTACCTACCCAGTCCCACTTCCGGGTATCTACCCACTTCCGGGTACCTACCCACTTCCGGGTACCTACCCAGTCCCACTTCCGGGTACCTACCCAGTCCCACTTCCAGGTATCTAGTACCTACCCACTTCCGGGTACCTACCCAGTCCCACTTCCGGGTACCTACCCACTTCCGGGTACCTACCCAGTCCCACTTCCAGGTACCTACCCACTTCCGGGTACCTACCCAGTCCCACTTCCGGGTATCTACCCACTTCCGGGTACCTACCCAGTCCCACTTCCGGGTACCTACCCACTTCCGGGTACCTACCCAGTCCCACTTCCGGGTACCTACCCAGTCCCACTTCCAGGTATCTACCCACTTCCGGGTACCTACCCAGTCCCACTTCCGGGTACCTACCCACTTCCGGGTACCTACCCAGTCCCACTTCCGGGTACCTACCCAAATCAAAGTCATAATATCAAAAAAGTCATCTGCACATAGATATTTATCACAGCACAATTCACAATTGCAAAGATACGGAACCAACCTAAATGCCCATCAACCAATGAGTTTGTTCATTCAGGCATAAAAAAAGAATGAAATAATGTCAACTTGGATGGAGCTGGAGGCCATTATGCTGAGCGAAGTAACTCAGGAATAGAAAACAAATACCATATGTTCTCCTTTGTAAGTGTGAGCCAAGCTCTGGGTACACAAAGGCATACAGGGTGGGGTATAATGGACATTGGAGACTCAGAAGGGGAAGGTTGGGAGGGGGATGAGGCATGAAAAACTATCTATTGGGTATAAGGTACACACTACTCGGGTGACGGAAACACTAAATCCCAGGCTTTATCGTTACACAATCCATCCAACCAAAAACCACCTGTACCCTTAAAGATACGGAAATAAAAAATAATAAAAATTTGATCTTTGTTTCACATGGAAGTTAGGAATTGTTGGATATAATATTATTATTAATATTCAATTTAGTTATAGTCAAAGCATATTTTATAATACTTTAATTTGAAATGTATTAATACTTATTTCTAGGGTCAGTGTATATGATTTTCCAATGTGCCCTTTAAAACCACGTGTACTCCTGAATTGTGGAGTGGAGTGTTCTGGAAAGATCAGTGACGTCACATTGGTGGATAATGCTGTTCAGGTGGTCTATTTTTTATTTTGTCTGATTGTTCAGTCAATTATTAAAAGGGGGTTGCTAAAATCTCCAGCTATAGTTACGGATCTACTTAGTTTTCTTTTAGATCTGTTCATTTTTCATTTATTTATTTTGAAGTTTTTGAGAAAGGCTGAGGTAAAACCACAGCAATGGTTCTAAGGAAGGTGGTAGAAAGGCAGGCTGGAGAGCTATGACATCACTAGGCAACAGGAATTTTTCAGCGCCATTTAAATTTCATGGGACCACCGTCATATATGTGGTCGGTCGTGCAGCACCTGTACCCAGAGGAAGGGCCCTTATCTGACACCCGTCCTTCTGTATCTCCTGGCCCATGCCACATTTTGTGTGTGCATGTGTTCACGTAAATTGAGTATTTGTGCACCTTCTTGCCATATTTGCTTTCATCTATTATTTTCTGCAAACTTTGTGTGATCTAGACCTTTTCAAGGTGCTTATGTTGGGGCTCAGAAACCAATACCCCAAGATACGGTGCTGTGACCTGCTAAACAAAGGAGGAGGCTCAAGATCTCTCTCACCTTCTCCCTACTTTTGTCTCTCAGTCCTCCGTCTCTTCCAGAGTACAAACCTGCTCCCCAAAACGTCCTTATATACCCAGAAACTGGACCCCCAAAGAGGAACACAATCCCTTCTATCCCTTCTCTGAAATTTCATTAACCAGAGAAGATTAAAATTCATATCACAGAGGTAGAGTCTAAAAATTGAACATCACACTTAGAGCCCAGATGAAATTTTAATGGTTCGGTTGTCCCAAACCATTGTTTGTTCTCTGCTTCCATTCAGTTCCCAAAGACAATTATTTACTTACCCTTGTCTGAAAATGGAGTCCATTCATTCCCCCTAAAAACATTTACTCCTACACCCCACCTCCCCTTCTCCTATGAAGAAGGGTACATAAGCATCTGGGATGCATCAGATTATTGGGTAATCATTCCCCATGATTTATCCATGTCCTGCACATTAAAATAATTTTATATGCCTTTTTCTCTTATTAATCAGCCTTTTGTCAGCTCATTTTCAGCAAACCCTCAGAGGGTGAAAAGGAAAGCATTCCATTTTTACCCCTACACCTACTGCAGCCCAGAATGTGTATGTAATAATTGATAAAAATTATAATATATTATTAGCAAAAATAATGATTGATGCTGCTGACTTTTCCAGATTTCTGTGATCCAGCAGAGCACCTGCCATTTCTAGAGAGAACACAGCTAGAGAACTGTGAAAAAAATATTTTCAACCAATTGGCTAGGTTTCCATTTATGCCTTTCTGCAAGACGGCCCATGTAAATTGTTTAACAACTCTGAAAGGAAACGGTCAATGAGGAAGTTTACTTACACATTTTTAATGATGCCCGATACAAATGTCTGTTTTGTTTCTAATGAAAGATACCTAATATCTGAGCTAATAATTAGGATAATTGCATTGACTTAGTATTTTTTCTCTCATTAAAGTTCTTCCGGCTGGAGATAGTGGCCCACGCCTGTAATCCCAGGACTTTGGGAGGCTGAGGTGGGTGGATCACTTGAGGTCAGGAGTTTGAGACCAGCCTGGCCAACATGGCAAAACCTTGTCTACTAAAAATACAAAAATCAGCTGAGCGTGGTGACAGGTACCTGTAGTCTCAGTTACTTGGGAGAGACTGTGTCATTGCACTCCAGCCTGGGCAACAGAGCCAGACTCCATCTCAAAAATAAATAAATGAAGTTCTTCAAGGAGTGGATACATCAGTGTCTGGATTTGTTACCCGGAACTTATTACCAGTGGGAATCTCACTATGATTTGATAGCTTGACTTCAGTTTTTGCTGGTATATCCTTTGATCACTGTGATCACTCAAATCATTTCAAGGATCTGGCAAAACAAATGATTCATCTTTACTGCATTTTATTTCTAGGAAAACTTGAGAATTATAAAACCTTGTTTTATAATTCAGGGATGCCTATTCTGCCTGGTCAGGTGTTGTAGAAAAGTGTGAGGAGCTTTTTCCTTTCCACATCCTCCCCTAGGAGACTGGGAATAGCTGTGTGCCTTCTTTCCCATCGTGAGGCTTTGTTCCTTGGATCACCCCTGCTGGGAAGCAGCCCCCTTGATGTACTCGGTCCCTGCCAAGCAGGCGGCTCTCGACTCTTAAAGGAGAGAGGGGGCTTCTCTTCACAGTGGGATGTTTGCTCCTGACACTGGGATGGGACTCTCGGGGGCAGGATCCCATTCACCACCTGTTCACTCGATCTGAAAATGTCTTACCAGAACTTGTTACTAATTTGCTCTTTCATTTATTCAGTCCTATGATTATGCTCCACTGACTCCTGCTTTGCAACTGCAAGGGAAGAGGGTAAGTCACCCCCACTAGATTTTTTTTTTTTTTTTTTTGCTTCACTCTGCTTGGAGCTGAGTGGGAGGTCAGGTTGACTGTGCAATTTTTCGCATTTGTCTTTCGGAACAGTTAGAAGACCTAGGTTTAGACTAGAAGGAGTAGTTAATTACTGGACCCCACTTAGGCCTTGAGCCTAAAATGGAGGGTGCAACATCATCTTTATCAAGTCTGCATTCAATGTTAGTTGGCCACTTCAGTCATTAATACTGTTACTCAGAGCTGAGAAATGATTAGCCAGCCAGAATTTATGCATTTCTGAGTTTCACGCGTGATATACCCACGAGTGTCACTCCTCCACCAGCTGGGTAAAACACGGGATGCCCAGTTAAGTAAGAATTTCAGATAGACAATGACTTTTAGAATATAATTGCATCTCAAATATTTCATGAGACAGATATGTGCTAAAATAGTATTTATTGCTTATCTGAAATTAAGTTGAACTGAGAATGCTGTACTTTTATTTGCTAGAGTTGGCAACCCTACACACTTAAGCATGGCGGTGTTAAGCATAAACTTCAGTGACAGATTGCCTGGTTCAAATTCTTGCCGTGACTTACCAGGTCAATGTGGATCTTAAGTGATTTTACTTTCATTAATTATCCCTCAGTTTCCACAGCTGTAAAAGTTTCATAATAATATTAGCTACCTCAAATGCTTAGTGTGAGGATTATGTAATCAATACACATAAAGTGCTTAGAGCAGTGCCTGGCACATAATAAAAGGCATTTAAGTGCTAGCTGATAACCATCTGGTATTAACCTGTGCTCAGTTTAAATTCCCAAGTCTGAAGTTCATTTGTATATGAAGTTTTCCACATTGCACAGGTGCCCACTTCTACCCAAGGGAAAAGTTTTCTACTCGAAGTTCATTTCGTGCACATATGTCTGTGTGTGTGTGTGCATAAGTGTTCTAAATGCCGTCAGGTCCTCCTCTCCTCTGCTTCCTGGATCGTCACTGGCAAGTTTGAAAAGTTTCACTCGTGTCCTTCCTTAGCGTGCAGGTGGGGCAGCAACCAAGGGGGCAAATTTGGGGGTGAGTTAAAAAGGCCTGAGAATAAGACAGGGAAGGCCTGCGCAGACAGTGGTGGGTACCAAGGCCAGAGGGTGGTTCATCCCAAAATGGTGCCGGAGAACCAGGGACCAAGAAATCCCTAGAGAGGTGAGGAGGAACTACGAGTCTCTGGGGACCCAGGTTACGGGGTGGTGTCAGGATTCTAAGCCTAAGGCTGTGGTCCCAGAGACAAAAGAACCACAAATTAAAATTCAAATGTGGGCAAGTCGGGGTTGGGGTGCTGGGAACTTGAGTCAGGGCTGGGACAAAGAGTCCAGGCTATGCTGGACAAAGTGCCTTCTAAGCCGTCACTCAGAGTCTTGTGAAAATGTCGACCAGGGAACAGGGCAACAGCAGCTCCTCTGGGTAAAATCGCTCACATGCATTTGAATCCACCTTTTACACCATCATCCTGCCTGTCTTTCTCCATCCAGTTTATAAGGTAGTCAAGAAAATCACGCCCAAAGTCCCTAATGAAATAAGGTCTGCACCTAACCCGGGCCCCCTGGGTCTCCAGAAACCTCATCACACTGCAGGAAAACTCCCAGAGCCATGAGACCTCACAGCGGTTTGGACAAGAACAAGTAAAGCTTAGGTTGTTTCTCTTTCTCCTCCCATCCCCACCCTCATGTTCTCCGTTTTCAGCCATGAAACATGTGCTGGGTTTCTGAACAAACCACTCCAGAACGTGGCACTTCGGCACAGTAAAGGTTTTAAGCAGAAGGAATTTGAGAAACGGCAGGTGCAAGAAAGACTCCCTCACCTTTCACTGAGGCAGGGCATAGGACGCTTCTGCGAGAGATGCCCTCCCAGTGCCCAGAAGAAAAGAGCACCCTTATCTCGCGGGCACAGGGCTGCCGGAGGAATGTGGCCTTGCGGGGTGTCCCGGGTGAGCACCCTCTGCTCACGCTCCTCTGCCTGTCACATTTTTCCACGACATTTTACTCATCAGCAAACTACCATAAAAACACGGATTCGACCACTTTTCAGTCTTTCTTTATGAACCTTTACGAAGGTTCCTGTGTCACGTAAAACTCACATTCAATCCACTGGTGTGCTTTTCTTTTGTGAATCTGTCTTTTGTTACAGAGGCCCCAGCCAGTGAAACTGAGGTGGGTAGAAGGGAAAGACTTTTCCTCCAGGACACCACCCAGAGCCCTTCACCCAGGCGGGCCTGCAGAGCCTCTCACAGCCCAGAAGACCAAAGGCTCTGTGCCCGCCTCAGCCTCCGCCTGCCTCCCTGGGCAGTCCGCATCCTTCCTCAGCAGGCTGAGCCTGGGCAGTAGCTCCAGCGGACCCTGAGAGAGGGGCAGGTGCCACGGAGGCAGGTCAGGCACGGGGAGTCTTGGTGAAGGGAGGGCTTCTCACATGCGCCCAGAGACTGCCTTTCATCCTCTTCCCAGCTCTGTCAGTTCCAAAGGCAGGGCTGGTGCTTGGCGTGGCAAGTGTTGTTTAGTACCTTTTAGTATTTAGTGTTAGCATTTTGCAGGAGGGGTATTGTTTCGTAGCTGAAAAATGAAAGACTTAAAGGAATGTAATGCATCACCCAACAATATCATGCATTTTACTCCACACCAACAAAGGAAAGTAGAAATTGAGGACAATCACCTAAGTAATTAGTGCTTAAAACTCTCTTTTGCCTCATTTTATCTGGATATTTTCAGTCAATTCCCTGGCTAATTGCCTGCATTTTTCATTCACTGGATCAGTGAAGACCCTGTGGACTTGGGCAACTATTTTCAGAACTGGTTTAGCCAATGTTTGTTTATATCATATTATC
This sequence comes from Chlorocebus sabaeus, assembly GCF_047675955.1. Classification (NCBI taxonomy): domain Eukaryota; kingdom Metazoa; phylum Chordata; class Mammalia; order Primates; family Cercopithecidae; genus Chlorocebus; species Chlorocebus sabaeus. The sequence continues at coordinate 130,313,454 of NC_132904.1, read as the reverse complement.
CTTATTGTATCACCATACTAATTATTATAGATAATAATTATAGATTATTATCTATATATCTATATAATATACGTATATTTATTGATTATATATATTTATTGATTATATTTATTGATTATATTTATAACTATATTTATTGATTATAATGTATCATCTATATTTATATAGATAATAATATATATTATTTATGTATCTATATAATATATGTATATTATATAGATATAAATAATATCTATAATATACATATATTATATAGATACATAAATAATATATATTATTATCTATATAAATATAGATGATACATTATAATCAATAAATATAGTTGTTAATTTTACATCAATATCATCATTAATGCTGTCATTATTATTCATTAGTTGCGTGTTTTAAGTGTTTGAAAGGAAAAAAAAGGAAACAAGAACTTGACCAATTGTTTCATTTGAAGCTAATAAAATAATAAGCCGTACTGAAAGTGTTTTCTAAATTCTGCCAGTCTTGTTGTAAACAATCCCATACTCCTGTTTAAATTAGCCTGGGCCACTGGCCCCAAGGTCAGTGCAGCGACACTCTGGAATCTGACTTCATGAGGCTGAAGCTGGGCACGGCTCCTGCACTCGGGCAGGACTGAACCCAGGGAGGGAGTTCCAGGGTCCTGTGCAGGCCTGGAGCTGCCAGCACGACCTTTGAACTAAGGCTCCTTAGAACACGGTTTTGTCAGAAAAGCATGAAATAAACATATTTATAAATTACAAACTTACTTAAAGCTCATCAAATCTTAAGGAAGAACTGGCAAATGACGATTGGAAATTTAGAGTTAAAAATACCCTATGAACAGCATCTGCAATGACTTAAATCATAGAAAAAAATAATAAAATGGATAGAAAACCTGTATACCAAAAAATGCAAAGTGTTGACAAATCGAAGACTAGATTGAACTATGAAGTCAGTGCAATCCCAGTGATGCCCTACTAGGGATTCCTTTTATAAAACGTAACAAGTTAATTCTAACATTTGTACGGAAATGTAAAAACCTAGAATGGTTGGAAAAAAGTTTGAAAAAGAAGAACAGTGTGGGAGGACTCATATTAACTGGTTTCAAGATCTACTCTAAAGCTACAAGGATCAAGGTGGAAAAGTGTTGGTGAAAGAAGAGACAGAGCTAAATAGAAGAGAAAGTCTGCAAACAGAACTACATACATTGGGCCAACTGATTTTTGAAAAAGGTATCAAGACTCTTCAATATGAAAAGAATAAACTTCTTACCAAATAGTGCTAGACCAGCTGGGTAGTCATCCTAGATATCAATATGGTGGGAAAATCTCAACCTCACTTCACAACATACACAAAAGTTAATCCAAGATTCATTATTAGAAACATGAAATCTAAAACTATAAAACTTTTCAAAGAAGATATAAAAGAAAAGCATTGCACCTCAGGATAATAACAGTGTCTTAGCTAGGGCATAAAAGGCAGAATCCATAAAGGAATTAATAAATTAAACTTCCTCAAAACTTAAAAACTAGTAGTATTAGCAAGACACTTAGGAGAAAGAAAAGACAATTCGCAGACTGGGAGAAAATACGTGCAATACGTGTATCTGAAATGGACTTATATCTAGAATAAGGAATTAACTTTTGTGGGTGAACTATTTGAATAGCCCTTCACAAGAAAAGGTTTACAAATAGTAATAACATAAAATGATGTTCAGCATTATTTGTAACCAGAGAAACTCATATCAGTGCCAGGAAGAAATACCACCACACGGCCACTAGCACAGCTGTAACCCAAAGCCTGACCTAACAGACATCTGCGAAGAGGTGAGGCAGCTGGAACTCAGCCATTGCTGATGGTGCTGCAAAATAGAGCACGACTTTGGAGAACTCTTCCACAATGTTTTAAACATGCATACATAATATTATTACATAATTCTATTCTCAGGTCTTCGCCTATGAGAATAAAATATTTCCACACAGACACTGGAGGCCCAGTGTTCAGAATATCTTTATTAACACTGCACGAAAGCATGAACACATTTTGGTACATCCATAGGGAGTAATATTCAGCAATGAAAAGGGATGAGCCACTGATACCTGCCCCCACATGGACAAATCCCAGAATCATCATGTTGCATGAAAATAGTGATTCACAAATGGTCACAGCTCCATTTCTCTAACCCAGGCTGGCAGGAAGGAGATCTAGTCTCCATGGGGTTGGGATGGTGGCACCTGGCACTGAGGCAGAACAGGGAACTCTGGGGTAATGAAAATATTGTTTCTATGGACCGTGAGTGTGGTTACACAGATGTACACATTGGCAAAGCCCATCAAACCATACAATTTAAGTGGGTGCATTGGCAGGATGCAGGGGTCCACGCCTGTAATCCCAGCACTTTGGGAGGCCAAGGCTGATGGATCACGAGGTCCGGAGTTTGAGACCAGCCTAACCAACATGGTGAAACCCCATCTCTACTAAAAATACAAAAATTAGCCGGGCATGGTGGCACTTTGGAGTCCCAGCTACTCAGGAGGCTGAGGCAGGAGAATCACTTGAACCCAGGAGGTGGAGGTTGCAGTGAGCCGAGATTGTGCCCCTGCACTCCAGCCTGGGCAACAGAGCAAGACTCTGTTTCAATAATAATAATAATAGGGTGCATTATATTTTAAAATTAATTATCCTTCAACAAAACTGATTTTAAGACTTAAGGAAGAATCTAAACGTTACTGCTGTCTACATGACAACAGGTGCTGTAAAAAAATTTATAGCAAATGATCACAGAGGAAGTCTGAAGTCGCAAAATATATTTACTAGGGTATTGAAGTTCAGGCTAGTGGCTGTGAATTTATAATATACTTATTTCCATTTTTATGGTGTTTATATTAAAATAGTTTCACAAGAGAAATTTGTTCTGTAAAGCTGCAGGGCGGCAGAACATGGTTTGAAAGCCCTAGACTAGTTAATTCAGCCCTTGACTCCTCCTCCAGCTCACCGAGCTAATTTTTCTCTCTCCGTTCAAACATCAGATTGCATTTCTGGGTCTGTTAAAATTGCTTTGCTACGGAATGCTTAGTGGGATGCAAAATATGTGACTTGCTTATTATTGCTCACCGTGTGCCTTTAATTTTTCCTTGTCTTGCCTTCCTAAGTGTTTCATTGCTGTGTTTTGCAAAACTGACGGGGAAAATGCATACTGCAACTCTCCGAGAAAAATGTATGTGATGTCTACTGCTTGCTTATCTTAGTTGCTATTGAGATTCTTGTCCTTAGATGAGTTGAAATTCTTAATATCATCATCAACTCCAAAGGTGAGTTGAAATTCTTAATATCATCATCATCAGCTCCAAAGGAGATCTGAGAAGCTTGGTTCCTGAGTCCAGAAAGTCTCTTGGTTAGGAGAGATAGTTGGCAGCAGAGACTCTTGCTTTTCCTTGGAACTGCTGCTCAAAGCAGGTTGGCCTGAAGTACTTTAGAACACGTGGATGGGGGAAGAGGCTGCCAAGATGCTCTTAAAACGGCTATTAGTGTGCACCCCAGCACTGCAGTCCTTCATGCCACCTAGGGCACTGAGCCTGCCTCGTGTCCAACCTCTGCCTCCTGCTCTCCTCCAAGGGTCAGCTACGGAGGGAGAATCTCCCCATGGACGTGGCTGGACCTCCTAGGCCTGCTCTTCTCTCCTGTGAGCCACATATCCCGAGAATTTCTCACTAACTTGCTCCTCATCCTACTCTTGTTTTAGGGGATGCTGCACTCCATTTAATGTTATTACTCTAGCTTAGATCCCTGAAACCTGGCTGCAATATTTAAACAGTACTTTACGAACAGGTCAGAGTGAGCAAAAGGAAACTGAGCACTGTGAATTCTGTAACTCGCAAGCTAGAGTCTTAATTCTTTCCCCATGTTTCCTCCTGAAACATCTCTCTGCATAGTTGTTGATTCTTTGGAATTCTCTACATAGCCAGTCATGTCATCCGGGAGCAAACGCAGTTTCATTTCTTCCTTCCCGATCTGCATGCCTTTTACTGCCTTTTCTGTCTTATTGCATCAGGTAAGACTCACTGCACAATGTTGAATTAAGTCACGAGAGGGGACATCCTTGTCTTGTTCCCGATCATAGGTGTAAAGCACTTGGGTTCTCACCGGTAAGTATAGCTTTAGCTTAGATTTTTATAAGATATTCTATATATTCAGAAATATTTTTATAAAATATTCCATTTTCCTCCATTCCTAGTTTGCTGAGAGTTTGTATCGTGAACAAGTGTGTTGGATTTTGTCAAACACATTTTCTACATCTGTTGTTATGATTCTGTGATGTTTCTTCTTTTGCTGTTGATACAGGGATTACATTGATTGATCTTCAAAGGTTGAACCAGACTTGCATGCCTCACACGAATCCCATTGGATCCTAGTGCATAATTTTTAATACATTGTTGGATTCGATTTGCCAATATTTTGTTAAGGATTTTGCATGTATGTGTGTGAGAGATATTGGTCTATAGCTGTCATTCCTAATAATGTGTTTGTCTGGCTTTGATATTTGCAAAATGTTGGTCTCGTAGAATGAGTTAGAAAGTATTCTCTCTGCTTCTATTTCTGGACAAGATTGTAGAGAACTGGAACAATTTCTTGCTTACATGATTGCAGAATTCACTAGGAAAATCATCTGTGTCTGTTGCTTTCTGTTTGGGAAAGATATTAGCTATTGACTCAGTTTATTTAATAGATACAGGCCTATTTCGATTCTCAGTTTTCCTTTGGGAGTTTTGATAGATTGTGTGTTTCAAGGAATTGGTCCATTTCATCTAGATTATCAAATTTTTGGGCATAGAGCTTTTCATAATATTCCTTTGTTATTTCTTTAATGTTCATGGGACCAGTAGTGATAGCCTCTCTTTTATTTGTGATATTCACAGTTTGTGTCTTCTTTTTTTTCTTAGTTACTCTGACTAGCTATTTATTATTTTAACTGATATTTTCAGCAAACCATTGTTTGGTTTTATTTCTTTTCTCTAGTGCACTCTTGTTTTCTGTTTTGTTTCTTCTCTAATTTTTATTATTTATTTTCTTAACATCCTTTAGACTTATATTGCTTTTTTTCTCTAAATTCCTAAAAGGGGTGCTTAGATTATTAATTTTAGACCTTTCTGCTTTTCTATTATATGCATTTAATGCTATAAATATCCCTCTAAGCACCGTTTTTACTACATCCCACAAATTTTGATGCTTTATTTTTATTTTCATTAAGTTCAAAGTTTTTAAAAATTTATCTTTGAAAATGTTCTTAGATTTGTGTGCTATTTTGAACTGAGATGCTTAATGTTCAATTAGTTTAGCATTTTCCAGCTACCTTTCTGTTGTTGATTTCTACATTAATTTTATGGTGTTCTCACAACATATGCTGTGTGGTATCTATTTTTAACATTTCTTGAGGTGTGTTTTCCGTGCGAGTTCACGAAGAATGTTACTCTGCTGTCATTGAATAAAGTACCCTCTAACGATCGACTAGATCTCGTTTGTTGGCGCTAATGTTCAATTCAGTTACGTCCTTACTGATTTTCTGCCTGTTGGATCTGTCAATTATTATTATTATTCATTTTATCTCTTTTTTATTTTTATTTTTGAGATGGAGTCTTGCTTTGTCCTGCCCAGGCTGGAGGGCAGTGGCACAATCCCGGCTCACTGCCACCTCCACCTCCTGGGTTCAAGCAATTCTCCTGCCTCAGCCTCCCGAGTACCTGAGGCTATGGGTGCCCACCACCAAGCTCAGCTAATTTTTTGTATTTTTAGTAGAGATGGGGTTTCACTATATTTATTGGCCAGACAGGCCTCAAACTCCCGATCACAGGTGATCTACCCACCTTGGCCTCCCAAAGTGTTGGGATTACAGGTGTGAACCACTGCACCTGGCCAGGATTTGTCAATTATTGATAGAAGGATGTTGAAGTCTCCAATCACAATAGTGAATATGTCTATATTTCTTTGCAGTTCTGTCTGTTTTTGTCTCACCTCTTTTAACGCTCTGCTGTTAGTCACACACACACACGTTAAGGACAATCAAGGCTTCTTGGACAGTCGGTGTCCTTATCCTTTACTGCCCTTCTTTATCCCTGAGAAGGTTTCTTATTCTATTATCAGTTTTGTCCAAAATTAATATAGTTACTCAAGTTTTCTAAAATTTCTACTATTGTGGAATATCTTTCACCATCCCTTTGCTTTTAATCTGTCTGCACTTTAACATTGAAATTGGGTTTCTTATAGACAAGTAACTGAGTCTTGTTTTTTCATCTACCTTGTCAGCCTCTGTCTTTTAATTGTTATTTTGGATTATTCACATTTAAAGTGATCATTGTTATAGTTGGATTAATATCTACCACATTATAACTGTTTTCTTTTGTTTCTCTTTTGTGTTTCTTTTTTATCTTTCCATCTTTTCTGCCTCCTGTCATTTTAACTGAGCATTTTATGATTCCATTTTCTCTCATCTTTTAGCATCCATTATACTTCCTTTTAAATATTTTTAGTGATTGCCCTATCACATGCAATATACATTTACAACTAATTTAAATACTAGTGCTTCATGGGTAGTGCAGGTGCTTATACCATCGCTTCCTCCCATTCTTTATATGTGGCTGTCATCTGTTTTACTTATTCGTAAGCTATAATCATCTAATACATTGTTACTATTATTATTTTGGACAGTTATCTATTAGGCCAATAAAGAATAAGAAAAATAAAAAGTTTCATTCTGTGTTTCTTAACACTTTTCTTCATGCAGATCAAGTGTTTGGCCTGTATTATTTTCCTTCCATATGATTTCCCTGATATAAATTTATAGCCTGGTGGATTTTTTCTTTCCATGTATTTCTATCACTCCATGCTCCTCTTGCCTGCGTGGTTTGTGAGGGGAAGTCTGATGAAGAAGTCTCATCTTCGTTTCTCTACAGGTAAAGTCTCCCCTACGCCTGGCGAAGCACCTTCCGGAGGACTGTGGGATCCTGTTTGTTACTGCCAGTATCCTGCAAACACTGTACCAAACAGACAGCAGTCGGTGTGTAACACCCATTGACTTATTTGTCTGTCTATGCCTGCAGAGGCGGAGAGCATGGCTGGAAGAGACCCCGAACCTCTTTATCTGCCAGTTCCCCAAGACCCCAGCAGAATGACCCAGGTCCTTCAATGCATTCCCATGTTGTCCAGTTTCTGTCTCTCTTCGTGATTATCAAAGCTGCCTCTTCTCTTTACAGTATCAACATCCATTCCAGGCACATTTCCACCCATCAAATTGGATATTAAAAGTCCAGATCATATAAGCAGCAGAGCAACTCATCATATTTTGCCTTAAAAGTTTGAGAAAAACATTCAATATTGAACCTTGGTTGCCCCAGTAAAGTCATTTGTTGGTTATTTTCCAGCTGACCTCTTATTCTATCTCTTCCAGTGTCTACTGGGAGTAGGGCGGGGAGCTCAGAATAGCATGGAGCTTGGTTCTTGTGTAAGAACTGACCACTGGAAACAATGGTGGGTAAGTAGTGTAATTCACAAAGAGGCCGCTTACCCCACAATATGCAGGCATACCTTAGAGATATTGCAGGTTTGGTTTCGAACCCCTGCAATAAAGTGAATATCTCAATAAGGCAAGTTGCACAAATGTTGTGGTTTCCTAGAGAATGTAAAAGTTATGTTTACACTATTCTTTAGTCTATTAAGTGTTTGTATCTAGAAAACCAAGCTGCATGCCTTAATTAAAATACTTCATTGCTAAAAAATGTTAACAATCATCTGTGCCTTTAGCAAGTTGTAATATTTTTGCTGATGGAGAGTCTTGCCTTGATATTGACAGCTGCTAATCAGTGAGGTGGTTGCTGAAGGTTGGAGAAGCTATGACAATTTTCAAAAATAAGACAACAAAGTTTGTCTCATGGACTAACTCTTTATTTCACAAAAGATTTCTCTGTGGAGCGTGATGTTGTTTGATAGAATTTCACTTATAGTAAATTTTCCTTCAAAACTGGAGTCAATCCTCTCAAACTTTGCTGCTGCTCTATGAACTAAGGTGATAAATCCTTTATTGTCATTTCAACAGCGTTCACAGCAGCTTTGCCAGGAGTAGATTCCGTTTCAAGAAACCACTTTCTTTGCTCATCCACAAGAAGCAGTTTGTCATTCAGTCAAGTTTTATTATGAGATTGCAGCACTTTAGTTCATCTTCAGGTTCCACTTTTAATTCTTATTCTCTTACTATTTCTACCACATTGGCAGTTACTTCTCTACTGAAGTCTTGAACCCCTCAAAGAGCCTGTGTAGGTTAGAACCAACTTCTTTCAAACTCATATGAATGTTGATATTTTGATTTCCTCTCATGAATCACAAATGCCGTTGATGGCATCTAGAACGGGGAATCCTTTCCAGAAGGCTTCCGATTTTGTTTTTCCCAGATCCATCAGATGAATCATTATCTGTGGAAGTTATGGCATCCAAAATACATTTTTTAAATAAAAAGACTTGGAAGTCAAACTTACTCCTGAATCCATAAGCTGCAGAATAGATGTTGTGTTGGCAGCATGATAACAACATCGATCTTCTTACACATTTTAGTAAGAGCTCGTGAGAGACCAGGTGCATTGTCACCAAGCAGTAATATTTTGAAAGAAATCTTTTTTTTTCTGGGAAGTAGGTCTCAACAGTAAGCTTAAAATATTCAGTAAGCCGTGCGGTATAGACAAATATTCAGTAAGCCGTGTGGTATAGACAAATATTCAGTAAGCCGTGTGGTATAGACAAATATTCAGTAAGCCATGCGGTATAGACGTGCCGTCATCCAGACTTTGTTGTCGTGTTTACAGAGCACAGGCAGAGTAGGTAAGCATAATTCTTAAGGATCCTGGAGTTTTCAGAATGGTCAATGAGCACCAGCTTGAACTTCAGCCGGTTGCATTAGCCCCTAACAAGAGAGTCAGCCTGTCCTTTGAAGCTTTGAAGTCAGGCATTAACTGCTCTTCTCTAGCTGTGAAAGTCCTACATGGCATCTTCTTCCAATACGATGGTGTTTTGTCTGCATCAAAGGTCTACTGCTGAGTGTGGCCACCTTCGTCAGTGATCTTTGCTAAACCTCTTGAGGGTGTGAGCTAATGGACCTGGGGTGTGGTATGGCTGTTAGTACTTTTAGAAGTTCTATAGGCTCCTCTAACATCCAGTTAAGACTGAAAGTCTCTGACCGAGGGCAGCGGTTCCCCTGCTGTGGTCCTCAGGTCAGCAGCATCTGCGTCTCCCGGAAACGTGCTATCAGTGTCGACCCCTGGACCTTCTCCCAACCTAGTGAACCAGACGCTCCGAGGGTGAGGCTTAAAATCTGTTTTAAGCAGCCCTCCAGATAATTATCATACACGCTAAGGTTTGAGAGCCACTAATTTGGGCCATTTACTCAACTTCAATGAGTGCAGCATCAGAATCGCTTGTGACCCTTTATAATCACGCGTCACTCCAGACTCACTGCCTCTGAATGTCTGCTGGCGTGGCCAGGGCACTTGTGCGTTTTAAAAACTGCTATAGTGATTCTGATGCAAGCCCTTGGTTTACAGCCTTGTGTTGAGACCAAACCATTTATTTTATTGATGAAAAAACTGAGGCTTAGAGAGCTAAAATGAAAACAGTCCTAATCACTGTGTGAAAGAAACAGAAGTATTTTAATTTCACTATATTATGTCATTTCTTAACCATGTGTCTCTTTGAGCTGGAAGGAAGAAACCACAGGACAAGGAACAATTATAGAATGAAGAGGAGACACCAGCCAGTCCCCAGCCCTGGACATGGTCAGTCACGTCCGGTGGGCAAATGTGGGCCCAAGAGCCACAGGTTTTGGTGTTGGCCTGAATTAAACAGAGTCTGTATTAATAAATACTTGTCATTGACTTTGAGGTGATCTAATTGACAGGAACTAAAAATCAAATATGTACACTTAGAAAATGTTCATTCATACTAGTCCATTCCAAAAATAAATAAATAAGCAGAAACTAAGCCACGACATTATAAACCCAAGAATTTTGCCTAACAAAGTTTCAATGCAGGTTGTTATTTCAGGACATTTTCTTTTTCTTTTGTGACATCAGACTATTCCTGGTGCATGGTGCAGGTTGGATGTGAAGTCACGCAGGGATGGAGGCTGAAAATTAGCTCTGAGCAAACACGGTGGAGAGGGGTTTGAACTGCAGAGGCTTAAAATGGACGGGGGATATCTCTAGCAGAGAAAGAAGAACGGAGCCTGCCAGGTCCCAGGAAGGTACTGAACACGGCAGGTAAGGAAAGGTGAGCACAGCAGGTAAGGAAAGGTGAGCACAGCAGGTAAGGAAAGGTGAGCACAGCAGGTAAGGAAAGGTGAGCACAGCAGGTAAGGAAAGGTGAGGTTGCTCCAGCTCCATGACACCTTCAGGAGTGGCCAGGCAGTAAGAGTGAAGGGCCGGACACAAATGGCAGCCTCAACTCTATCCATAAATAATTCTAAGCATGTTTTCCCTTATTGTTAATTTAAAAACAATAATCTAATGGCATGTTTTTGTCAAGGGAACAGAATTTCCTTAAACACGCTGAACGAACGTGTGTTCATTTGTGAGTTCATATCATCCAAAAGGCGCCACTATATGCAAATGTGATTAGGGAATCCGGGGATCCCAATGCCCAGTTACCCTGAAACACGCTTGTGTTAGAATTAAATGATTGTCGCGTCTCAAAATGAATCATTAGCATTAAGATTAAATTTTTCTCCATTTATCCTGCCTCCATGCCCTTTCAAAGTCCAGAAGTTTGAGACAAGGCAGATCTCAACCTTCATGAACCCAAAGCTGGTGCCAGGACATCATGACTGTGTTTGAGGAGTCAGGGAACATCAGTGTGTTTGTGGGGGAAAAAAGAAAATTGAGAAGTGGATTCTAAAATGCATATGGATATGTAAAGGATCTAGAATTGTGAAAACAATTTGAAAATGTACAACCAATTTGGAGGACTTATCCTCTTGGATTTCAACACTTGCTGTAAAGATCAAGACAGTGAGATATGGGTAATGCCATAAGGATAAGTAATCCAACAGAATAGAAAGTCTGGAAATAGACACACAAACACATACGCCACTGACTTTTAACCCAGGAGCCCGTCAACATAATGGGGAAGAGAGACTGTTACGAAGTTCTGCTAGAACAATGACACATTCACAGGAAAATAATCTTGACTGCTACGATATATAAAAAATGAGAGATGAACTATAGATCAAATACAAATGCTAGATTTATAGATCTTCTAAAATAAAGCGTAATTTATTTGTGACCTTGTGACCCTAGAGTTGGAAAAAATATTTCTTAGAAGAGACACAAAGATACCACTCACCAAACAAGAAAATAAAGATGGATTTTATTTTGTTAAATATATCTTTTTATCAAAAAGCTTTATTAAAAATAAATATGCAGGTATATTCATTATTAATTAATTAATATTTTAATAATTATTAATTTATTAATAAATATTAATTAGTTTTTAATTGTAATTGGGAAACTCACACTCCATCTTTGTATACAATTCAATGACAAATGGGGCAGAACCCAATAGAATCCAATGGAAAATGACCAAAAAATGTAAACAGACAATAAACAAAAAAAATCACATGAATACTAATAAGCAAATAAACTCATGCTCAGCATCATCGTCTATCACGGTAATGCAAATTAAAACCACAATGAGGCACCAATTCCAACTGATTAGAAAAAGTCTGGCAATACCAAGTGCTGTTAAGAAGGGGAGGAGCTGGAGTTTCAGACGTAGCTGAAGGAGTGTAAAATGAAACATCCGCTTTGTCAGACTCCTTGACAGTGTCTTACAAACTCCAGCAAACGTATGACCAAACAAATCTCCTCCAGGCTTTTTACCAAAGAAAATTTAAAACTTGTGTTTACAAAAGGAATTCTGGGAAAAAATTACCGTAGCCGTATTCATAACAGCAGAACACTGAAAACCCCAAATATTCATCGACTGACAAATGAATAATCAAATTGTGGCATCGTCACACAACACACTATAACTTAGTGATAAAAAAGAATAAACTACTAATACACAGAACGACACGATTGAATGTCAAAACATTCTGAGTAAAATAAGCCAGACACAGAAGAGTGCATTCTATACGATTCCACTTGCATGAAGTTGAAGAACAACCAAACTTGTTCTATGGTGATAGAATTCAGAATATTGGTTCTTTATGGGAGTGGAACAGTTCTATAAAGCAGTACAAACAAACGTGCTGCAGTGGTGGAAATAATCTGTACTACATTTTTGCAGTAGTTTTATGAATAAATACAATCATCAAAATTCATCTAAATAAACAGTTAAGATAAATCATGACCTTAACAAATGAACGGTGTGGTGTTAAATCAGAAACATCATCTAGTGTTGGCCGCTAAGCCCTTTCTGACCGGGGTGAGACGGGAAGGTCTAGAGGGTTCCTGGCTGCACAGTTACCCTGTCTCATTTTCTGATGCTGTCTGAGATATTGTTTGCTGACAGGGCTGGAAGTGATCTACATCACTCTCTCATGCTCCTTCAGATGCAATCAGTTATCATTTCACAAAGTAATGAATCTGCCAGACCAGAGAATCCCAGATGAAGGTCTTGACAGAATCAACCTCTTGAATTTTGCTTCTAACCTTTTCTTCCCCTTGAAGTATTTCAGACTCCACCGCTCTCCTCATTAGGCTGAAACAGAGCTGTGGCCAAGGAGTGGAAGTGAGGGAGGAGCAGAGGAGGGAGGAGGATGGAGAGGAAGTGACAGGAGGGGAGACACGGGAGGAGAGTAGGAGACTGAGAAAGAAGGAAGAGGAAATGGAAATGGGGGCGGGCAGGGGAGACTAATAAAGAGAGAAAGTTGACATAGATTGCATGACTTGAAGCAGATAAATTACAGCAACATCTGACATTGAGAAGCTCTCAAACTATATATGAGTGTATGTATATACATATATAATATGTAGCAACACGTATATATGTATATATGTAGATATATATATACACATGTCACCACAACTTAATGAATGTGTTAATTGACTACAAATATACAGAGAAATGTAGGGCATAGGACTGGGGATCACACACCATAGATCCTTCTCCTTCTCAACCCTCAACAGACTAAATCTAGTTATTTATTTCTGATAAAAAGAAATATCTCAGACCTTGGTGCAAATTAGTATTTTCAAACGAGGTTTCTGTACCAGGCAGTGTCATGAATTAGATTATAACAGAGAGGCCTCCTGTCCCCAGTGTGAGTGTGATGAGCAGCTTCCCCATGCTACAAACACCAACTCCTTGTTTTACAGCAAGGCAGCGCCTACGAGGATGACACATTTCTCTGAGACCCACTACCAGCATTTTTATTTGAGGCACATTCTGTGTGTGTTCACTGCTCCCAGAGTCTAGAATACTATTTGTCGGCACAAAAGCTTTGTTCTGGCATCAGGGAGCATCCGCTTCATGTTAGTTCCTTAGAATTTCATTTTTTGCAGATATAAGTTTATTACGAATAGGGAGACTGTCTTCTTGCCTATTTTAGTTTTCAACTGATTTTTGGAATGTTTTATAAAAGACGCATTTGTCCAAAAAAATTTTATTACTGACCTTTTTTGAAACATTTCGTGATGCAAAATAACCTATGCCGCAACACTGTTATGCGCTCTCCCCTTCCCATCTCTCAGTGCCGGGAAGGTAACGTGACTGACGGCAGCTGCACATGCCTGAGTCGCCCCATGCTGTCTCCGCTTATACTCCAGCCCCAAGCCCTAGAGTTAGCACTTCTGAGGGTGCCTGGACACACTCGTTTGGAAGAAGGAATCGCTCTTCTTGGCCTTACACAGCCTTGTGTGGACTCAGGCAGCTGTCAACCTGGCTCCTGGAAAACTTAGAAGAGAAAACAAAAAGACAAGCTACGGAAGGGATTTGGGGGAAAATGCAGTTCAGGTTCCAGGGAGATGACTTTCTCCGTTCCCGTGAAAGATGGTTTCAGGCAAAACAACCATCCACAAGGAGGCTAAGGAAGCTCTCCTCCCTGCCACAGCTGGCCACAGAGAAGGGAGCTGGGTGTGCTGGGCACGTGGACAGTGAGCCACAGAGAAGGGAGCTGGGTGTGCTGGGTACGTGGACAGTGAGCCACAGAGAAGGGAGCTGGGTGTGCTGGGCACATGGACAGTGAGCCACAGAGAAGGGAGCTGGGCGTGCTGGGTACGTGGACAGTGAGCCACAGAGAAGGGAGCTGGGTGTGCTGGGCACATGGACAGTGAGCCACAGAGGACGGAGCTGGGCGTGCTGGGTACGTGGACAGTGAGCCACAGAGAAGGGAGCTGGGGTGCTGGGTACATGGACAGTGAGCCACAGAGGAGGGAGCTGGGCGTGCTGGGTACGTGGACGGTGAGCCACAGAGGAGGGATCTGGGCGTGCTGGGCATGTGGACAGTGAGCCACAGAGGAGGGAGCTGGGCGTGCTGGGTACGTGGACAGTGAGCCACAGAGGAGGGAGCTGGGTGTGCTGGGTACATGGACAGTGAGCCACAGAGGAGGGAGCTGGGCGTGCTGGGTACGTGGACAGTGAGCCACAGAGGAGGGAGCTGGGCGTGCTGGGTACGTGGACAGTGAGCCACAGAGGAGGGAGCTGGGCGTGCTGGGTACGTGGACAGTGAGCCACAGAGGAGGGAGCTGGGCGTGCTGGGTACGTGGACAGTGAGCCACAGAGGAGGGAGCTGGGCGTGCTGGGTACGTGGACAGTGAGCCACAGAGAAGGGAGCTGGGGTGCTGGGTACATGGACAGTGAGCCACAGAGGAGGGAGCTGGGCGTGCTGGGTACGTGGACGGTGAGCCACAGAGGAGGGATCTGGGCGTGCTGGGCATGTGGACAGTGAGCCACAGAGGAGGGAGCTGGGCGTGCTGGGTACGTGGACAGTGAGCCACAGAGGAGGGAGCTGGGTGTGCTGGGTACATGGACAGTGAGCCACAGAGGAGGGAGCTGGGCGTGCTGGGTACGTGGACAGTGAGCCACAGAGGAGGGAGCTGGGCGTGATGGGTACGTGGACAGTGAGCCACAGAGAAGGGAGCTGGGCGTGCTGGGCATGTGGACAGTGAGCCACAGAGGAGGGATCTGGGCGTGCTGGGCATGTGGACAGTGAGCCACAGAGGAGGGAGCTGGGCGTGCTGGGTACGTGGACAGTGAGCCACAGAGGAGGGAGCTGGGCGTGCTGGGTACATGGACAGTGAGCCACAGAGGAGGGATCTGGGCGTGCTGGGCACGTGGACGGTGAGCCACAGAGGACGGAGCTGGGCGTGCTGGGTACGTGGACAGTGAGCGCAGAAAGACGGGCGTTGTAGGTCCAGCTGCTTTCCTCACTCCTCACCTGCTTACTGGCACTGAATACCTGAGGGCTTTCATTAGCCCAACTGAACAGATCCTCCCAGTTCCTCAGGCTTATTCTCTCTCCTCTTCTCCCCACGAGACGCTGAGGTCCCCGTCGGAATGTTCGCTCGTAGTGAGTGCACAGTGCCAGCTGATCCTGCTTTTCAGGGAAGAGGTCCTGGGAGGAGGCTCTTGGAAGTGGGTTCTCAGAGGCCTGATTTACTGTACCTAAGATTGGCTCTGGGGCGGCCAGGAAGGTCCAAGATAGGAAGAGAATTGGTCAATTTCAGGGCCATGTTGGCAATAACCAAAATGGAGCAATCTACTGCAGCAGCTTTCCAGGCGCCGTAAAGCCCAGAGTTCCTCCGTTTTGCACCCACCACCTTCTAAATGACCATCGCTCTGGGCAGTGAGTTGAAAAGAACCTGAGCAGATGAGGAGTTTGCCGTCTGCCCTTCCCTCAGCACCCTCAGCCTCCCGCCCTGCCTGCACTGTGGGAAGCTCACCCTCTCAGTGAAAAGGTCATCTCTTTCCACAAGCAAAACAAAAACGATTTCCCTGGAGAATGCACATCAGGAGTTTTACTGGGTTTCGGTCTAGTATCCACATTTAGGATGGTCATTTTTACCGAAGAGAACTCTGCCTGGGACCCCTGACTTCTGATGTTTATCACTGAAGCCCAAGTGAAATAATAGCCTAATAAGAAACAGATAGGTAGAACCAGTCGCTGAAACGCTCTTAACTCATTGCCCGGCTCAGCCTGCTTCACAGGTAGGAGCACTGGGTCACCTTGTCTCACTGCGTTTCAGCCTGTCAGCTTGAAGACACAGTCCTCTGAATTGAGTCCACTGATTGGAGTTAGATAAGGAGCTAAGGAGGCAGTATCAAAGCAATTGCTGCCTTAAGAATTGTGGCTAGAGGTTAAGAGAGAGTCACAGAAAGGGAGAAGGTATAAATAGATCTGGAACCTTTGTATGGGTGTAACGTATGAGCTATGCTGTGATTTTAAAATGCACAAGGAAAATGGCCTTAGAATATAAGAAGATCCCTACTGGAATTGTGGCAAGAATTTGAGGACAGGAGAAATGTGGTTACATGTGCAGCTTTTACTCTTAGATGACGCCTTACTTTGCCCCCTTGATAGTGCTTCTTATGAGGCTCAAATAAGATAATATGTATTTTGAGAGTAATTTTAAACTATAAAGCAGTTGGAAAATATTGGTAATGGTAACGTGTGATATTATAAGTACTAATCCAATCAAAAATTCATATGGAAACTCCCAAACGGCTTTCAAGCGCATCACAAAACTAAGGGAAATAGAAGACACTAGGTTTAATTGATTCCATTTGCTGCAAGGTATAGAGGAAGAAATACCTGGAAATGTGTGATAAGAGTGGAATTAGAAGCTGGGCCGATCGTCTTCTGAAGTAGCACAGTACCTATTACACCATGTGATCCCCACGCAAAGAAATCAGATCCAAATACTGGAGCAACCTTGCAAGAAAGACCTCGCTTTATTCGAAGGCGCTGCTTCGATGGAACAGGAGACGTATCTGCAGGAGGCAGGCTGGGAGTCTCACCACAAGAAGATTCTGTGAACAAAGAGAGTCCTGCGTTCACGGCTGGAGATGCCGGTTTGCCTTTTCACTCGGGCACTCCATCATATGCTATTTGTTGACTAACACAAGAGGCGTAACCAATTTTATTCTCTCTCATTTGCCCATTAGCACCCGGAAAGCTCAATACCTATTTACCCAAAAAACTGATCACTAGGTGTGGCTATCAATACAGTTCAGATCAATAAAATGTGTGCTATTTTAGGGACTTCCAGAAAGGATTTGCCTTTCCTGACAAAAGAAACAGTTCAGACTCATGCTACCACTCCCTCTTCTTCCTGCCTCGACTTCAGACGTAATATCTGGAGCTACAGAGGCCGTACGATGGCCATGAGACCTCCTGCATGAAGAAAAATCCGGTAGAATAACAGGAATTTCAGTCTCAGTAGCTTCCAAGGGCTGGATCACCCTCAATATCTTCCTTCCTCCAGATACTTTTAAGTTTTGGGGAAAATTAATCTTACTTGTTTTAAGTTACTGTGGGCAAGTGGTTTTGGTTTTTTTATTCTTAATCAGGTGAATGCACTTCTAACTTTTACAGCCTCTTGTTAATTTGCAGTTGGGCACGTCGTTAACCTCCCTGAGCTGGTGAAAGTCAGCGATGGCCTAACCATGTGGTTATGGGAAGCATTAACTCAGAAAGCATGTCGCGGGGAGCAGCAGGCTGACCACAGAGAACATCAAAGGTCCTCATCTTCACCCCCCTTCAGCACCGCTTCTGGCTCCACCTTCATCACCAGCACCTCCATCAATCCCTCCCCAGCCACTTCCTCCCGCTGCTTCTCTCCTGAAACTTTTCTACCATCCTCAGTGCAAATGTAGTACCATTTTATTCCCTGAATGGATCCCAATACGAAGTTCGTGCTACTGACTATGCTGACTACAGTGATGGCAGAGAAACTGGCTTTGTAAATCTCAAGGCAAAATAAAAATTAAATGACATTTGTTCTCAGAACATAACCATAAACTTTTTGAGAACCCTCCGTGTCAGTTTGCTAGGGCCACTGTGAAAAATGTACCGTAAACTGCGTGGCTTAAGACAGCAGGATTTTATTGTCTTACAGCTATGGAGACCAAAAGTTTGGAATCCAAGTGCTGGCAGCACCAGGCTCCCTGGGAAGACCCTGGGGAAGGAACTGCCCTGTGCCTCTCCGCAGCTTCTGGTAGGCACAGGTGCTCTTTGGCTCATGGATGCACCACTTGAATCCTCCAAATTCAGATGGCTTCCTCCCTATATTCTTCACACCAACTTCCCTTTGTGTGTATCTGGGTCCAAATTTCTCCTTTTCTTGAGGACCCCAGTCATATTGGATTCGAGTCTACTCCAGTGACTTCATCTTAACTTGGAAAAATCTGCAAAGACTGTGTTTCCAAATAAGGACACACCCTGAGGTGCTGGGGGCTAAGACTTCAATATCCCTCCCTTTGGGACACAAAATTCAAGCCAGAATATCCCCTGATAAATTATCCTGTAGCTCTTTTTAATACTTCTGCATTCTACCTCAATCCAGAGGAATCTTGCTTTCAGCAAGATGCCATGGTTTTGTCTTACCCCGTCTTCCCTACGATTTTAGGTTTAAGTTGAACAGAATTATAATTTTCTTTTCCACAAAAGTATTTGCCTTTGAATGGGAGATTATTTAATCCTGCAAACTCCAGGCATTCTGACATGTCAGTAAAATGTGAGACATACGGGGCACGTGATCTGGAATTCTCGAGAGCCTCACTTGGCCAGAGGGGCCGGCACTCAGGCAAACACCATGCTTATCTGTTTGATGTCCGTGATGATGAATTCCCAGCATCATCTGTGCCTTTGTCTCTTTTTCAAGATTCGCTTTTCTAGTCCAGGCCCCGTGATTAGTTATCAGCCCAGAATGGGGAGATTTTAAATGATGTTGATGGCCTTGCCTCTTTCCAGTGTCATTTATTTTTATTATTTATAGGTGCCCAAATTTCCCGGCTTCTTGCCATAAAGAAAAGCAAGTGTGAAATTAAGAGTAAGACTCATTGGCTGAGGTTTCCCCAGGCAACGTGAAAAGAGCTCGATGGTCAGTGTCAGGGAGTCAGACGTTTTCAGCCCTGGACAGCGAGTCGCAGGCCTGAGTGTTCAGGGCTGGGGAGTCAGGAGAGGTCTGGTCATCTAGGAGAGCAGAACGCTCACGTTGGAGGCGGGAGGTGCACGAAAACAAACCTGGCTGGAGAAAGAGAGGGATCAAGATGAAACTGGAAAATGTATTTTGTATTGGAAATTCTCATTATTTTTTCTTTCCTTACTATCTGAGTTTTTCATGTCTAAGTAGGAATCTTTTATTTTCAGACTTGTTGTCACTCATCATAAAAGCAATCCTTCTCTGCTTCCCTGACGTCTGCCTTTTTCTGCCTGTCTAACACAAGTTTCCCTGCGGTTCATACAGATTTGATGCCCTCTATTCACCCTCCAACTCCTTCCACGCCTTGGCTTTCCTCCTTCGATCCCTCACTGTAATTTGATCGCTCATCTCCGGCAGGAAATCTTGCCAAACTGGAGTGTGCTCCCGCTCACCTAGGGCAAATCACCCTGTAAGGTCACCGGGATGCTGCATCTGGCCGTTGTCTCCTCAGCTCCCTGCTAGCTGTCGACTAAACTCTCATTTGGTGTTGAGATTTTGCTTTTGCCCTGGACTTCTTTCACTAAGTGTGTTTAATCTGCTGTGAAATTGTTTTCATGGTTGCAGTCAGTGTTATAGTAACTGTTTAACAATGTGCATTTCTTTGCTTTGCAAAGGGTCTCGGCAGTCTCTATGCAAATCAGCACTTGTCTAATGTCGTTACGCACGGTTCCTGGGAGAGCAGCGAATGGGATCCTGGATACACTGTCCACTCAGTCTGGGTCTGGATGAAGAGACTGGGATAAAGAAGCAGAAACTCTCTCGCTGACGGATGGAACAGGCCTTACCTGGACACGTGTGATCTTCACCTTAACCTGTGGCCTTGTGTTTGGGATGGGAGTAAGAAGATTTCATTAAACCAGCTGAACTTTTGTCGTCTGGGGCCAAATGTCAAACTCTACCCTGAAATGCAACACAGGGGGCTTAGATTGGTGTAAGAAAGTGTGTTTTGATTCGGGTTACACATGGAAGCTACATTTCAGGTAGAAGCACAGGGTACATTGAGGTTAGAGACAGCCTGTGAGAGTGTAAGAAACGGAGAGTGAGGTGCTATGTTGTCCAACAATTGTAATGTACATTTAGTTCTCCTGATTCTGGCAACAGTTTTGCAAAGTTAGATGCGGAGATTGCATTCCCTTGGAAGCTTACTCTGAGATGGAGTTTGGAAAGCAGAATGCTTACTGAGAAGATAAATAATTCAAATTAAAGCTGTTGGAACTTTAAAGTATTTTGAGCCTTGAAGGGAACGTGAATTGTGAGACCTGAGTCCCGTAGCATGCAGCTACAGCTTCTGTTTCTTCCTGTAAATGATAAGAAAAGGCCTCGTGGCACCGGAGATTATCACCCCTCCTCAGAAAGTGCCAGAGCACTGTTCCTTAGAATGTAGCAAACTGTGACCAATCGCATCCCTGCAACTGTGTCCTGGCCATGTATGGAAAATGGTGTGATCCTGCCAAACTTCTTTGTTTCTGCCCACATTAATAAAACCTTAATTTCCTCACTAGGGAGGCACTGACCCCGTTATTTTGGAGTTTGTGTTTCTGAGTGGCTGTCTTCAAACTTTATGCTTGAATAAAATTGGGCTTTGATCCTTTTGGTTATTTCAGGCTGACATTATTGAAGACTGACTTTGGGGTCAAGTCCTGTTGTAGGACGGGAGAGAAGGAAGAGCAGACAGAAGGGTATTTGAGCTGTGACGCAGGCCCAACAGGAGCCTCCACTGGCACCAAGAGGACCCCTGGGGAGATGGCGGCCTCCATAGCTGTCCCAGTCGAACTAATTGGTCAGGCCTCGGTACCCCCGTGTCCATCTGCCTGCGGATATGGGCCAAGGAGGCGGGGGGTGCCCCTGGGAGAACGGCTTTCCTGCAGGGTCCTGGAAGGACTGAGAACTAAAAGCTGTTGTCAAAATCACTCCCAACAGTTGAAACAACACTTTTTCATTGAGGAAGAATCTGGGTCATGTATCAGTGTCCACCGTGTAAGGTGTGTTTGTCACCGCCTTAAAAATCTAGAAGATAAATTGAGAGAGGTTAAGTGATTGTGTGAGGTCATATAATAATAGAAATAATAATAATAATAACAATAATAAATAGGTACTGTATGCCGGGACCTTTTCTAAGCACTTCACATGGATCTGTAAGTCCCACAGCAAACGTATTTGATAGTTATGACCGTAATTCCTGTTTTAACAAGTAAGTAAACTGAGGCAGAGTAAGCATAAGTAACTGCTGAACATATCACAGCTAAAAAGGAGGGGGGGGCCTAGGCTGGAAACAAGCACAAACAACTTCAGAGGCCACGCTGTAACCACTGCCTCATATGGCCGCTGTGGGGTTTGAACCCAGAGCTTCCTGACAGTGAAGCCACGCCCCCTGCGCTAAGCTGCATCTTCAAGGCTGTGAAGGCACAGGGGATAGAGAAAGAATGAGCTAAAACGTCTTCCCAAAACAGAAACCGAAGCAGAGCACGTCTGAGGTCAGGTTTCCTCGGTTCGGCAGCCAGAGGTCAGAAGAGCCTGTGTGGGCCGTGGGTCTGAGGCTCCCCCATTTTCCTGAGTTCTCTGCCGATGCAGCCAGGGTTCCGGCCTCTCCAGCGTCCCGACACAGGGGCACGTCTGGGCAGAGTTCTGTGTACGCCCCCTTACTGAGATGGAAGCCACGCTACAGAGAGAAGGTCCCAGAAGAGAGGAAGGAACTTGGCCAGACTGAGGAACACAGCCTGAGGTTTGCAGAGGAGCAATGGCTTCCAGCGAAGGACGTTATTCAGTTACCTGGCATGACCCCGACGCCCTGACAGGGTGTGTGCACAGGCAGAAAGATGACTGTGAGGGGACAGGAGGGGTCCTCACCTGACAACCCTCCCCTCCAAGTCAGCATCACACAGAAGGAGGAAGGAAGGAGGAAGGATTCTCTGATTTGTTCTGTAAGATCCTCACTGGTCCCAAGGCTGGTGGCACAGGCGGCGATGGCCACAGTGTATCTCCCTCTTCAACCAGCAGTGATGATGGCAGTGATAAGGAGGCATGCCCCTCAGTCAGGAACGCCTCTGTCAGGAGCAGCAAAGAACAGTCGGGGACCACGCAGACACAGAGCTGTTTTCCTCATACGGTTCCGTGTCTGGGGTGGTTGCCTCCTAGCGTTGCTTTCGTATATTTACGCGGCCACGGCTGAATTCTTGGGATTCTCTTGCCCTCTTCCTCTTGACTTCAGTTTGCTTCTATGGCCCCAGTTACAAAATAAATATCAAGGCTGAAGGAAGTAAATGATGTGCTTAGAAAAGGTCCTGGCATACAGTAACTTTATTATTATTATTTCTATTATTATATGACCTCACACAATCACTTAACCTCTCTCAATTTATCTTCTAGATTTTTAAGGTGGTGACAAACACACCTTACATGGTGGACACAGTGATACATGACCAGATTCTTCCTCAGTGAAAAAGTGTTGTTTCAACTGTTGGGAGTGATTTTGACAACAGCTTTTAGCTCTCAGTCCCTTCCAGGACCCTGCAGGAAAGCCGTTCTCCCAGGGGCACCCCCATCTCGTTGGCCCATATCCACAGGCAGATGAAAATAGGGGTATTGAGGCCTGACCAGGGTGGCCACAGTTGCAACTGTACATGTCCCTTTTCATTAAGAAAGTAACTGTTTCCCTGAAGATAGCTCTTTGTGTTTCACTGGGTAGAATAGGTCATACAACCACCCTGGCTACAGAGAAGTTTGGGAAGGTTGATTTTTGGCTTCCCAATCTCTATAGCGTGAGGTGACAAGGAAGAGGGCAGCTGGAAGCAGGTGGTGGTTACTCAGTTGAGTCAGTTGTCCATCCATAGACATCGAAAAGTGTCCTGAAGTAAAATTTTACAAGCGGTTGCAGCTCTGCTGGAGGGGGACTGGAGGGTCCGGTCAGCCCATCTTATCTGGACAGGATGCCTGCCTGCTGCGGCTTCCAGAAGAAGGAAAGCCTGCCCTGCCTGCCTTCTGGCTCCTCTCCATTCCCAGCGCCACCACCTCGATTGTCTGGCACCTGGATTATGTGGTCTTTCCATACCAAGTCTTACTCTTATCCAGTATGCCTACCACACTTCCTCAAGTGTATCTAAACAAAACTCAAATTTTACCGTTAGTACACTGCTTATTCCATTAGGTCCTGTACCCAGACAATACAGTCCAAGCTCATTAAAATGATGCAGAGAAATTCGAGATGTATTATATGGTTGTAATAATCAAAACAAAATGATACTGGTGAAAGAATAGAAACACAGACCTATTGAACAAAATAGCAAGCCCAGAAATAGATCCACGCAAATAAACAGTTTTGACAAAGGCGTAAAGGTAATTCAATGAAAAAAGAAGTGTCTTTTAAACAAATGGTGCTGAAAAAATTGGATATACATGAACCTACTGAACTATACGCTTCGAGATGGTTAAGATGTTAAATTTCATGTTATGCACTCTTTACCATAATAGGTATTCCAAAATTCTTAAAAGAATGAACCTAGTCACAGACCTTACATTTTACACAAAAATTAACTCAAAATGGATCATAGAGCATAATGTAAAATGCAAAATTATAAAACTTTTAGAATATAGACTTGAAAATCTACATAACCTTGGATTTGGTGGTGAGGGCTTAGAAATAACACCAAAAGTATGATTTATGAAAGAAAAAAATTCATAAGTTGGACTTTATTAAACTTAAAAACTTATACTCTGTGAGAGATACTGTTAAAAGAATGAAAATACAAACCACAAACTGGGAGATGACATTTGCGAACACATGTCTAACAAAGGACTTGTATCCAAAATACACAAAAAACTTTTCAAACTCAATTATAAGAAAGCAATCTAATTTAAAAATGGGCAAAATATCTAAATAAATACTTCACCAAAGAAGACATACATATGGAAATATATATATATATATATATATATATATATATATATATATATATAAATTTGTGATTGGGTAATTGCCAATTAAGCAACAATGCAATAATGCTACCAACAGAAGGGCAAATTTTTTTTAAAAAGCTGAAAATATCAATTTCTGGCAAGATTGTGGAACAACAGAACTGTCATTCGTTGCTGGTGAGAATGCAAAATGTTACAACCACTTTGGAAGACAGTTGACAGTTTTTTATAACTCAGTATAGTCTTACCATAAGATCCAGCAATGACATTCTTAGGATTTAGTCTATTGATTTGAAAACTTATATTCACTCAAAAACTTGCACATGAATGTTTATAGCATAGATTTTCATAATTGCCCCAAATGGGAAGCAACCGAAATGTCCTTCAGTGGGTGCATGGATTAAAAATCTGTAGTTCATCCATACAGTAGAACAGTATTCAGGGATAAATAGGAACAAGCTATCAAGACGTATTGCTAAGTGAAAGAAACCTGTCTGAAAAGGCTGCATCCCGAATGATTGTAACTATATGACATTCTGGGAAAGTCAAAGCTACAGAGGTAAGTCGGCAAACAGCAGTGGTTGCTGGGGTTCAGAGACGGGAGAGCTCAATGCATGAAGCACTGGGGACCCTGGAGCAGTAGAACTATTCTGATACTGAAATGGTGGATACGTGACACTGGGCATGCATCAAAACCCATAGAACTTCATAGCACCTAATGTATACAAACTGAAAAGATCACTTAGGAGATTGGGCAATCATAAGATATTAAGTAAAACTAAAACTAAATGTTTCTTTAAAAAATACAAAATGCATGCAATTGGCCCCAGGAATATTATTTGTTAATGAAAAGAATCCAAGTACCAATGCATGCCACACGTGGTTTAGCCTCAAAAATGTTAGGCTGAATGAAAGGAGCAGACACAGAAATCCATGCTGTGTTGATTGCATTGACAGTACATGTCCAGTTACGGCACATCTATCAAGGCCAAAAGTAGATGAATGGCGACACTCACCTGAACCAAGAGAAGTCAGTTTTCCCAGGCAAGAGTCCATCTGCTCACTATTCCCTTCCAAACAGAGCCTGGAGAACGGCAGGGCTTTTGTTTCTGGAGGTTGCATGATCAAGATCCTCACTGTCTGGAGGGCCAGGAACTCAAACTCCTCATCCCCAGCAGGCTCACTCTCCTAACATTTTCAGTGTGCTTCCTGGAGCCTGAAGATGCAAGACCAAGGTGAGGCCGGCCACAGCCCTCCTCCTCCTGTCTCCTCCACTCAGTTCTGCACCAACCTCACCCCAGAAAGGGAGGATCCGCTTCCCAAGAACAAGCAAGGGCATCTGAGAGGTGGTGATACATTGTGGACAATCCAAGCACACCTCAGGAGAGCAGGTGGGAACTGTAAGGAGAAGAGAAATAGTCTATTTTTTTGTTTTTGATTTTTTGAGATAGGTTCTCACTCTGTCATCCAATTGGAGTGCGGTGGTGTGACCTTAGCTCATTGCAACCTCTGCCTCCCAGGTTCAAGTGATTCTCATGCCTCAGCCACCCAAGTAGCTGGGATCATAGGCAGGCACCACCAGGCCCGGCTAATTTTTGTATTTTTAGTAGAGATGAGGTTTCACCATGTTGGCCAGGCTGGTTTCTAACTCCTGGCCTCAAGTGATCCTCTCACATCAGCCTCCCAAAGTGCTGGGATTACAGGCACGAGCCACTGTGCCTGGACAAAGATGGGTTTTGGACCTTGCATTTGTGTTGATGAGTAAGCACGGAGACAGCCCGGAGCGTGAAGGCCATGTGGAACAGCAAGGCCAGCTGAGCTGGTGGGCGTCTCGAGTGCTGGCCTGTGGTCGCCAACCTGGGGACGAGCTCTCATGTGTGTAAGGAGATGGCTGCAGGGCCCGTGATGAAGGCTTTGGGTCCCAGCGCTGCCTCCTGCTGGAATTTGGAAGTGGGCTCTGTAAAGTGGGGATAACGATACTCACCTTATGGAGTGACTGAGGATTACAGATGAGGACAAGGGACTGGTGTGACAGAGCCTGGCACGGAGTGGGTGGGTGCTTGGGGACAGGAGCTGCACACAAAGACCCATGGCCGATGATTCCAGTGAAAAATCAGAACCCCGCCTCTATGTCTGCCTGAAACCTGGAAGCCTGCAGAGGATGGGAGCACATGAGAATCCCTCTCTTCAGGACACAACGACAAATCATTAGCAATGGTTAATACTGATAATAGCACCGTGTCCCAGACACTGTTCAGCATCCTTAAAATCTGTGAACTCCTCTGACTATCATAAAACCCTTTTGCTTTGCCTTATGTTTATTTGCTGGGAACCTGCTGAGCTCTCTAGAAGCAGACACTGCAACTGAGTTTGGGTGCAAACTGCTTATTAGGGATCAGCACCTGTGACAGGAGTAGGATTGGGCAGAGGAG
This sequence comes from Chlorocebus sabaeus, assembly GCF_047675955.1. Lineage (NCBI taxonomy): Eukaryota > Metazoa > Chordata > Mammalia > Primates > Cercopithecidae > Chlorocebus > Chlorocebus sabaeus. The sequence goes on along the minus strand of NC_132904.1, from coordinate 130,286,945 downwards.
GAGCTCTGACCACAAGGCAGGCCCAGCCAGGGCTGGAACAATCCAACAGGGAGCTCTGGGGTGGGCATTGTCCATCAAAGTTGTCCTGCACCAGCCGAGATGGGCAGGCCTCCGAACCTCCAGGCTTTCCTGGACTTCATGGGAAAAGCTGTGGCCTCAGTCAAGGGGACTCCTGCAGTCAGGCCAACCCTGGGGGCTAGAGGCTGCCCTCACTTGCCATGCGCCCGTAAGTCCTTCCCTGGTGGGAGACCTGGGCAGCTCATTGCATTTTCCAGGGCGGGTGATGGAGGCACAAATAACTCAGCAAAGAGCACACAAATAATTAGTGGAAAAGTTGGGATGGAATCCAAAGAGCGTGGCTTCAAAGGCTGTGCTTAGAACCGCTATGCTGCTCTGCCTCTTAACGAGCTCATCTGTGCTGTGCTTGATACTTGCAAGTTCTTCCCTTCCACCTGCATCGTTGGATTCTCCCCACAGTCCTGTTGCATTGTCCACTCCAAATTCCAGATGAAGAAACTGAGGATCAGGGACTTCATAGTCTGTCGCCCAGGGTCACACACAGTGGCAGAGTGATATTTGAACCAAGTTATGTAGAAGCTCCAGTGGGGCCATCGGTTAGCATGTGGTACTTACGTGAACCAAGTTGTGTCTGTGTCTGACTCCCAGGTCAAGATCCTCCATGCCGCTATGGTGCCTTCCAAGGCCTCTCTGGGCTCCCAGACCCTCAGCCACGGCTGCTCTGGAGGCCTCTGCTTGCCCGAGAAGCTGTGGTTGTTCTGCTGCTCTGAGCACCACTGTGCGCTCTGCACTGAGGGATCTGTCATCTGATGGCACCTTAGAAAACGAACGCCCCTTCCTCACACAGAGGCAGCTGCAAGGGTCAGTCCTGGAGGTGCCTGACCTGAGGGAGGACACAGCAGCCCCCAGGAAGGCCCTCCTGCCTAGAGAGACGGCTCCGATGAACAGAGAGGAGGGAACAGGAGGTTGGCGGCTTGACCCTGGCTTTGTGCCCATTCTTGTCAAAATGCCTCTTACAGACACAGACGACTTTCAGCTCGAGAGCAGAGACACACACAGAACAATGCAAATCAGGCCGCAGTATCACTGACATGGAAAGAATAGCAATATTATCCTAATGGCTCTGGAATAAAATACAATCACGGAGGAAATTTACCCTGAAATCACGTTCATCAACTTTGCAGAGAAGCCTTTCACCTTCCGGGCCACCACCATGGGCACCTTCTCCTCTGAGCAATCAGGATTCAGAGGCCGTCTTTACACCCTCTCTGAGCTGCCCAGGCAGAGGCCTCCAGCCTGTGGCCAGCTGTTGCTGGAGGGACAACTCCTCCCTCATCTGCACGTGGCCGACCGTCTCAGCGTCATTGCAACACTGGAACCCTGGCCCTGACCACCAGCTGCCGTCTTTTCCCTTTAGGCTGAGCCCTTGGGGACCTGGCGGAAGCTCATGGCTACTGGGGGCTGCATTACAACAGCCCAGGCTCCCCAGCCGAGGCCGCCTGCAGGAACTGCACTCCTAAGAACTAAAATTGGAAACACCACCCAAGGCCTCAGCCTTGTCACTCTGAGCCCAACCCAGGATTCCAGGGTCGTCTCCAGCCGCTCAGCAGCCCCACTGCTGCCAGAGCCTCTCTTCCCGGGCGCAGCCTGGTCTGCAGCTGCGTCTCTGTGATGGCTGCAGTCCCTCCTGTCTCAGTTGAGTGGCCCAAGAGGCAAGAGTGCCCCCCTCTGCGCTCTGCTCCCGGCAGACACTCTCACTACAGGGGATGATAGTCATTGCTCGCTGTCCTCTTCTCTGTTGGAAACGTGGGCATCCTCAGGGCAGGGCTGGCCGAGTCTGCCCAGAGGCCCAGATGCTCACAAAGACCCTCACACCCTCCCTCCGTGGACTCTCATATGACAGTCACACAACCCTCTAGTGACCCTCATGCACAATCTCACACGACTGTCCAAGACCCTCATATCCTCACACAGCCGTCACATGACCCTCACATGACCCTCACGTGACCCTCACGTGACCCTCACATGACCCTCACATGACCCTCACACGACCCTCATGTGACCCTCAAGTGACCCTCACATGACCCTCACGTCACCTCACATGACCTCACGTGACCTCACATGACCCTCACATGACCTTCACACGACCTTCACATGGCCTTCACATGACCCTCACATGACCCTCATGTGACCCTCACAAAACCCTCACATGACCCTCACACGACCCTCACAAAACCCTCACATGATCCTCATGTGACCCTCATGTGACCCTCACGTGACCCTCACACAACCCTCACACGACCCTCACACGGCCCTCACATGACCCACATGTGACCCTCATGTGACCCTCACATGACCCTCACAAAACCCTCACACGACCCTCACATGACCCTCACACGACCCTCACACGACCTTCACATGACCCTCACAAAACCCTCACACGACCCTCATGTGACCCTCACGTGACCCTCACACAACCCTCACATGACCCTCACATGACCCTCACACGACCCTCACAAAACCCTCACATGACCCTCACATGACCCTCACACGACCCTCACATGACCCTCACACGACCCTCACATGGACCTCACGTGGCCCTCATGTGGCCCTCACGTGACCCTCACATGACCCTCATATGGCCCTCACATGACCTTCACATGACCCTCACATGAACCTCACGTGACCTCACATGACCCTCACGTGACCCTCACATGGCCCTCACATGACCCTCACGTGACCTCACATGACCCTCACGTGACCCTCACATGACCCTCACATGGCCCTCACATGACCCTCACGTGACCTCACATGACCCTCACATGACCCTCACGTGACCCTCACATGACCCTCACATGGCCCTCACATGGCCCTCACAAACCTTCACAAGACCCTCACATGGCCCTCACATGACCCTCACGTGACCTCACATGACCCTCACGTGACCCTCACGTGACCTCACATGACCCTCACGTGACCCTCACGTGACCTTCACATGGCCCTCACGTGACCCTCACATGACCTCACGTGACCCTCACGTGGCCCTCACATGACCCTCACGTGACCTCACATGGCTCTCACGTGACCCTCACATGGCCCTCACGTGACCTCACATGACCCTCACATGGCCCTCACATGGCCCTCACAAACCTTCACAAGACCCTCACATGGCCCTCACATGACTCTCACGTGACCTCACATGACCCTCACGTGACCCTCATGTGACCTCACATGACCCTCACATGACCCTCACGTCACCTCACATGACCCTTACATGACCCTCACAAAACCCTTACATGACCCTCACATGACCCTCTAGTGACCCACATGCAGAGTCTCACAGGGACCTTCACATAAACCTCACAAAGCCCTCTAGAGACCCACACGCAGAATCTCACACACCCTCACATGATCCTCACACAACCCTCTAGGGACCCTTATATGACCCCCACACAGACCCTCCAGGACCCTCACAAGGACCCTCACAGCATCAGTGGTCAGGCACATTGCAAAACTGTTGGAAGACATTTACCTGCACAGTCAAAAAGTCCAGCAAAATATAAGCAGGAGAAACCTGAAGGAAGCCACATCAACACAAATAATTGGCAAATGAGTAGAAGATAAATAAAAGATGAAATCTCAAAGGTAACCAGCAGAAAAACTGTTACTTTCAGAAGCTGTAAGAATGACAGCTGAAGAAAGAATGACAGTTTCCAAAGAAACTATGGAAGCCGGAAGATAAGAGGATTATGGAGTTAAAGAGCTGAAAATAGAAATGCCCCTCTAAAATTACAGTCTTAAAAAAGAATGTAAAATTAAGATATTCTCAGACAAACAGAAGCAGGGAGAATTTCTCACCAGCTACCCTCACTATAGAAAATAAAGCAGCATATGACTGCAGGAAGAAATAAAAAGTTCTATGAAAGGTAAACATGTGAGTAAATGTGAAATAATAGTGACTGTTTAAAGCAACCCATGACATATGAACAATTAACAAATATGACAAAATTGTAAATAGAGGAGATGAGATGAAATGATAAATGTAGTAACAAGAAACAACTGTTGAAAATTCTTGAGTTGTTCATAAAAGTGTAAGGTACTAAGTTTCATTAGAATATATAAACGTAGTCACTAAAAATGATGTAAAATATAACTAAAATAAGATAACCAAATTGAAATAAATCTTAGTTCAAAAAAAAGGGTAGAAAAGGAGGAACAAAGGAAATAAAAATTATGAAGACAAATGAAAAAAATACGAAGATGATAGAATTAAACTCAAGTATACTAGTGATTACATTCATGGTCATTGGAATAATCTCTCCAGCTAACACACAATGTCAGACTAGTTTTTAAAAAGACAAGACCCAGCCACGTGATATTTGTGAGAAACACATATGCCGACTGTAAGGAATAGACACCAAAAGTAAGAGGTGGGTGGCAGACAGACCATAAAAACACACAGGAAAGGGAAGAGATAAAACAGCACCCAGAAAGCCAGGATTATTAGAGATAAAGTGTTATTTATTTCTTAAACAGCTTTCATATACCTTACGATTCACCCATTTAAAGAATACAATTTAAAGTGGTTTTTTTTTTTTTTAGTATACCCGGGTAAATGTACAGTGATAACCACTATCAAGTTAAGAATATACTTTATTACCTCAAAAAGAAACCCTGTGTATTACCTTTATCTCTCCTGTCTTTCACTATTAAGTCTGATGCTACCTGTGGGGTTTTGTTTTGTTTTAATGTGTGTGTGCCTTTTATCAGATTAAGGAAGTTTTCTCCTATCGGTCTGGGATTTTCTTTTTTTGTGATATCTTTTGTGGTTTCTACATCAGGGTAATACTGCCCCCATAAACGAGTTGGGAAGCAATCTGTCCCTTTTCTGGAAGAGATTTTGAGAAATCGGTAATGCTTCTTATTTAAATGCTTGACAGAATTCAGCAGGGAAGTCCTCTGGGAATGGACTTTTCTTTGTGGGTATTTTTAAATTACTGCTTCAATCTTCTCACATGTTGTAGGTCTCTCTAGACTGTCTATTTCTTCTGTAGTCAGCTCCAGTATCTGTGTCTTTCCAGGACTTTCTTCATTTCACCTAAGTTATCTAATTAGTGTACAATTACTCATAGCACTCTTTTTATATCTGTAGAGTCAATAGTAGTTTCCTCTTTCATTTCTGATTCTAGCAATTTGAGTCTTCTCTCTTCTTTGGTCAATCTGGATAAACATTTATCAATTTTGCTGATCTTTTCAAAGATGCAGCTTTTAGTTTCATTGCTTTATTTCCTATTATTTTCCTATTTTTTAGTTCATCAATTGCTACTCTGACCTTTGTTATTTTCCTCATTATGGATGTTTTAGGTTTACTTTAGGTTTACTTTCCTTTTTTTCTCCAATATTTTTAATGTAGAAGGTTATTGACTTGAGATCTTTTTTATTTCTCAATGACATTTGCAGCTGCGACTTCCATTCTAAGCACTGCTTTCACATCCCAGAAGTTTTGGTGTATTTTGTGTTCATTTCCTTTATCTCAAAATTTTAAATTGCCCTCTAATTTCCCTTGCAATTCTTCTTTTGCCCATTCATTATTTGGGAATGCATTGTTTAGTTTTCTGATATTTGTGAGATTCACAACTTTTTTCTTCCATCGATGTCTAGATTCACTCAATTTTAGTTGAGGAGTATACTTCACATTATGTATTTTCTTTATAATTTATTGAGGTTTTTATGGTTTAGCACAGTGTCTGTCCTGGAGAGTGCTCTATGTTCACTGGAGAAGAATGTAAATGGTTTTTTGTTGAGTGGAGTGTTTTCTATATGTCTGTTAGGTCTAAGTGGAGTTACAGTGTTGTTCAATTTTTTTTTTATTTCTTTTTGACATCTATCTAATGATAACTAACCATTATTGAAAGCGAGTTATTGAAGTCTTCAGTTGTCACTATTGAATTGTTTATTTCTCTATGCCTCTATCATGAACCAAGATGTTCACACATTTTAGTGCTCTGTTATCAGGTACATGTAACTGTTATATTGTCCTGAGTGTATTAATCCTTTTATTATTTGTAAATGTTCATCTTTAATGCTAAAGAACATTTTTGTTTTAAAGTTTATTTCTCTGATGTTAGTGTAGGCATTCCAGCTCACTTGTGTTTGCTGTTTGCATAATATATCTTTTTTGTCCTTTCACTTTCAATTTATTTGTGTCTTTGCATCTAAAATGTCTCCTGTAGAAAAAGTAGAGTTGGATCATTTTTTAAATTCTGTCTTACAATCTCTTCTTTTGACTGGGTTATTTAATCAATTAAAATTTAACATTATCGTTGATAAAAGTGAATCTGTATCTGCTATGTCACTTTTTGTTTACTATCGCACCCCTTTCACCAATATTTATCCTTTTCTTCTTTCCTTTAAGTAACTACTTTCTAATATAGCATTTATACTTTCTAAATAATTTTTCACTGTATTTTGAGAAATTGTAGTGGTTGCTCTAAAGTTAAAGTAACATTTTATTGGAATCAGTGTTATATTTGCATTAGTTTTACTATAGTAATCTGCAGAAATGTTAATTCTATGTAACTCTATCAACTTTTCTCCCTTTCTGTGGTATTACCATTATAAATATTACATGCACTATTGCTACAAGCCGCACGATACACTATTAAAACCACTACTTTATTATCTGCAGTTGTTTTCTGAATCCAATATAACTTTTCTCCCACCCACCTTCTTTGTGCTATTATTGACAAGCATATTACATCTATATTACACGTCTATGTTATAGACCTACCTTTATACTGTGTACACATTCTCTTAGCAACTGCTTCTTAAATCAGTTATGAGTGGACAAGAAAATATGCATTTCCTCCCAGTGCCTCCCTTCTCAAAAATATTTTCTTGTCCTGAGAGCAATTCCCCTCCTAGGTATACAGCCAAGTTATATTCCCCAAAGACAGGAAATAAAAGGTTTATGGAAATATCATCCACAGTACTCCCCAACTAGGAACTTCCAAATGCCCATCAACAGAAAAATGAATAAATAGCGTATAATATAATCACAGAATTGACTACTAAACAGCAATGAGGACACGTAAACGACAACTACACATAACACTTTAGATAAACCTCACAAATAATGTTAAACAAAGCAAGCCAGATCCAACAGGGTCCGTATTGTATGATCCATTTGTATTAAGTTCAAACACAGGCAAAACCGATTGTTCCTTCTGGGAGTCAAGGTGGGTCTATCCTTGGGCAGATGCTGTCATAGTGAGTGAGAGCAGAGCTTTTATGTCCTGATCAGGTTCTGTTTCTTCAGTTGGCTGCTGGCAACACAGATGTTCAAACTCTCACCAACATTTATCGAGGTAGGAAGGGCCAATGTGCCCCCTCCGTGTATAGGCCGGGCCTGAGGGGAAATGTTGGATCACGGGGGAGGGACCTTCGTGAATGTCCCGGTGCTGCCCTCACAGTAAGAACTTAGTTCTCGCTCTTCGTTCCCCCGAGTTTCCCCTGAGAACTGGCTGTTGAAAAGGGCCCAGCAGCTCCCTCCACTCTCTCTCCCTCCCTCTCTAGCTGTGTGAACCTGCTCCCCTTCACCTTCGGCCAATATTGGGAGCTCCCTGAGGGCTTCACAAAGAGCAGATACCGTTGCCATGCTTCTTGTACAGCCTGCAGAACTGTGAGGCAAATAAGCCTCCTTTTGTATAAATTACCTGCCTCAGACATGCCTTTATAGCAAAGCAAATGGACAACGACAGAGGGCTCTGGCTGAGTGCTCTGGATTCTCCATCTTCACGCTTCTCAGGGAAGAGGCAAGAGCTTCCCTGTCCAATAGGGTAACTGCTACCTACATACTGCTATTTTACATTCAAAATAGTTAAAATTAAATATAGTTTAAACTCTGGTTCCTCAGTCCCTTGGCCACTTCTGGAGTGCCCCGCATCGACAGGCAGCCGTGGCTGCTGCAGTAGACAGGCAGACAGAGCACATCTCCATCGCCACAGAACCAGAATGTGTACTGGCCTAGAAGGGCCAAGGGAAATCCAGGACCCACTGAGCCCCTCAAGGCACTAACGCTCATTCTAAGCAATGCGCTGGCTCCCCAGCGGCCGGTCCCGGGGAGGAGAAAGGAGCCCTCCCGAATGGGTGTGTCTCAGGCTGGTTCTCAGGCTCAAGAGGAGAACATCCCAGGTGTCCTGCCCACCTTTCTCTGCTCCTCCTTCCTGGGCTCGGTAGCCCCCCCCCCCCCCTCAGGTCACTGCAAAGGCCACTCACTGAATTTCAGATGTAAAAAGACTCACACTTTGAACTTTAGCTCTTAATGAAGGTTTCTTTCCATTAAAGGAATTTTTAGTACCAGAGGGAGGAGAGGCAACAGTCCTGGGAAAGAACAACTTCCAAAACCACTGAGCCCACCCACCCTCATCTCAGACTGAGGAGGACACACCGGTCCCTCCCTCCCCTCCATCAAGAGCGTAGGTCAGGTTTTGCCCAGTCAGACAGAGACCTCGGGTGCCTGGGCTTTCCACCAAGCTGGTTTCCAGGGAGCCCCAGGCAAACGGAGGCCACCCTCAGCCTCTCCTTCATCCCGGGCAATTCCTCTCCCGTGGTGTGCTCAGGCCTCAGAGCCAGGATATTCTCTAGGAAAATTGGCTAGTGAAGGAGCTGCCAGGGGTACACCTCCAGCAAGCTCTTTGTGAAGAGGATCTGTTCAACTCTCCAGGGTAACACAATTCTTTCCGTTCCTTGCACATATCCCACACCACGTTATCAGCCTAGGAAGATCTGTGAGCTCCTGCAGGGTGCTGGTAGTCAGACCCGAGCACCTCACAGCAAAAAAACTGCCCATACACCTTGGAGGGAGGTGCTGGGTCAGGCACAGGGCCTGGGTAGCAGGTGCAGTGGAATCCTGTGGTGGAAGGCGCATCTCAGAGCAGTCCCTAAGCCAGCCCAGGGAGGGCGTGGTGTGGAACGTTCCCCGGAGCTGAAAACTCCCCAGGCCACTTTCCTGCGTCAAGGCTCCGTAGCTTTCTTTTGACAGTTGATGACTTTTTCACTTCCTGTGAAGCCATCCAGGAATAAACATCTTAGAGGAAAAAATCTACAGGTAATGCTTACACAGGCCTTCAGTCTGTGGTCATCCCAGGACTAAATCTCCACTTCCCACTGCGAAGAAATATCAAACCAAAAGCATACTTGAATTAACCACTGAGGGGAAGCTGGGAGGCACATACCTGCACTCCAAGCCCTGTGGCCACTGAGTCCAGCACCTCGGTCCCAGGAGTCCACGGTCAGGCAGGTTGCTACGCTGCTCACCCGGGCACCCTGGAGCGAGTTCACAGGACACTCCTTCAATGTGCCCTGAGGGCTCCTTCCATCTTCATCGGAAGCCCCAGCCTGATGAATCTCCGCAGCTCTGCCGCCCTCCTCCTCCCTCCTCCCTCCTCCCTCCTCCCTCCTCCCCTCCTCCCGGGCACCTCTGCTGCCCTCCTCCTCCCTCCTCCCTCCTCCCCTCCTCCCCTCCTCCCGGGCACCTCTGCTGCCCTCCTCCTCCCTCCTCCCTCCTCCCGGGCACCTCCGCCGCCCTCCTCCTCCCTCCTCCCCTCCTCCCGGGCACCTCTGCTGCCCTCCTCCTCCCTCCTCCCCTCCTCCCGGTGCACACACAGGGGTGATGTCTATGGGGGCTACAGAGGATTTCTCTGCCTCTGCTTCTTCACTCTGTCAGAGCAAGTTCCCGTTTCAGCATCTGAAGTCCTACTTCCTGGACAGCTACCCACTGCGGACTCAGCTGCTGGTCGATGGAGACAAGTGAGGTACAGGAAAAAGGGGGGTCCCAGGAAGGGGGTGGACCCTGTTCCACAAGGTGGGTAGGTGACCGCATGACTGGCCAAGCCAGAGAGATGGAAGGGCAGGTGCAGTTACCTGGGGTGGTTTTCCTGTGGAGACAAATAGCTCCAAAACTCTAGAACTGGGTTCTGCAGTTTACTCTAAAACCACCCCTCACTCAACCCACAGTTAGCATCTTGGTCACCAAGTTGAGCTCAAAATTCCTCTTCTCCTCTCCTGTCTCCTGTGGTCTTCCCCTCCCAGGGGGATCAGGGTAGATAAGAAGCTTCCAATTTAAAAAACAGAAGAGCAGGATATACCTACTCGTCTTGTAATCTAAACCAAGTGTTAGATCTGTAAGAGTCTAAATTACATGGACTTGGAGCCTCTACAGACCCAGCTCTGTCCTGCTCTTCACCAGGTCAGAGCTGACATCCTCTTCTCCCACAACGGCACTATGGGGGGCAGGGTCCACGGAAAGGGCTGGTGTTGAGGGGTCTTGACCAATAAGCCTGTGTCTTAGGGCACATTCTCGCGGGGATGTGAGGCTCACCAAAACGGGCTTTAAGCAAGGAATGCCAGCATCTGCAGGTCACATAAACTCCAGACCACCAGGGACTGCTATGACGGCTGCTGTGACTGTCTCCCCTGCCCTCATGGGCTGCACTCCTGCCCTGCCCACCCTGAGCCCTGGATCTCGAGGTGTCCCGGGATGAAGATGAGGAAGATGAGGACATACTGCAGACAGCCAAGCCATGCGTCCACTCCCCTACCCAGGCCAGCCCCAGGCAGCACATCGGATCCCCCCGGTGGTAGGACTCACTGACAGCCACCGTCCGTGTGGCCCAGGCCTTCCCCAGGCCCCAGACTCCAAGCTCCTTAATCTGCAGGTGGGACCAAGGCCACGTGATGCCACAGAAGGAATTGACTTAGGTCATGTTCAGACATCTATGAGGAAATCTAACGTGTGGGTTATTTTACAAGCAAGCACCGAAGTGCATCCCCACCCCCTGTAAATGGAAACAAATCCGACCATCCCATGGCATCTTTGGAAACGCTCCACCAAGCACAATAGATTTTTCTTTTTCCTCCTTCAAGAGAGAAACAAAACTCAAGGGGAAAAAAAACAACAGAGCAGTGTTTATGTCCATCTTGGTCAAATTCAAGCATGTCGCTCTCTCACCCTACTCCTTCTTCCTTCGCGCTATTGGGAATAGCAGTGATCGTGATGAATCGTGGCATTTGCATACACGGTGATACCTGGAGTGCTCTGCTAGTTGAAGAAATGGTGGAGATTATAATGCCTGTTATGGAAGAGAAGGCTGCCATCGGGGTGGAGTAGGCCGGCCAGCCCAAGGCCCTCGGTCAGCACTGCCCACACAGTGCTTCCTGGGCTCCTGGGAGGCCCATCCTCCTCCCAGACAGACGGCCTCCCCTCCACACAGCCACAGGAGGCAGGGCCAGGAGTGAGCCATGGAGCTCGGGCTCTGGCAGGTGCACCTGCCTGCCTCCCCACTCTGTGCGCCCCCAGGCCTGGGTGCTCCGACACGGCCAGCTTCCCATGTGCTTCCAGCAGACCTCCACCCCCAGTGGCTTCCCTCTCAGGCCCCTGGGAACCACCCTCACCTTCTCCTCTTCCTTCCTGCTTAAGAAGCAAGTGCAGCCACTCTGGGGCTTCTAATGCTTTAATAATCCCGGGGGGTAAAGAGTGAAAAGGAAGAAAAAGAAAACAGTGGAGGAATGTCAGAAAGCCTCGGGGAAACGCTGTCCCTGGCATCCCGGGCCTGTGCTTCTCCCTGACCCGTTCACTCTGGTCCTGCACGTGGGCCCAGGGCGCCTGCTCTGCCTGAGACAGCGTGGACGGCAAAAGTGCAGGCAGAGGGCCTGGGGACACCAGGCAGCCCTGTGGTGCCAGCGAGGAAGGTCTGGGGTGGAAGTGAGGGACCTGCTGGACAGCAGCCTCACCGAGTCCCCAAGCAGTAGGGAGTCTGGCGAGCAGCCCTAGGCACGGTCCGCAGTGCTGAGAAACTCTGTGAAGGCCGCACCTTTTCAAAGAGAGTTCCTAGGCCTCCGAGGTCATGGGATCTAATTTTAACTCCTTGTCACTCCATTGAATATTCCTTTCTGAAAACCTGTTGAACGCCCAGCATATGCCGACTGAGAAGCACAAGTCAAATAAAGAGAAAGAAGGGGAGGAAGCACAGGACAGGAGCCCCAGACTCCGCCGAGCACCTGCCAGCCTGCTGTGTGACCTTGGGCCAGTCCCGCCCTTCTCAGGGTTCACTGACTGCTTCAGTCAGCTCAGGCTGCTACCAAAAAATACCACAGGCTTATGCCTGAGACATTTCTTTCTCACAGTTCTGAAGGGCAGGAAGCACGAGATCAAAGAGCCAGCAGAGTCAGTGTCTCGTGCGGGTTTTCCTCCAGCCCTGCGGACAGCTCCCTTCTCGCTGTGTCTCCACATGGCAAAAAGGGAGCTTTGGTCTCCTCCTCTTCTTACAAGGGCACTAATCCCGTCATGCGGGCCCCACCCTCACCATCCCATCTAAGCCTCACCACCTCCCAGAGGTGACACCTCCCAGCACCATCACACGCCAAGACAGCGTTTCAACACAGGAATTTGGGGAGGCGCGAGCAACCAGGTCACAGCATCTACAGACGAGAGGAGTGGACTGAAGGATTAGCCTTGTGCCGCTACGCTTAGTCCCAGTTGCTGCTTTCCTTCCCAAGTCAGCTGGACTCCTGTCTCCAGAGTGCCAGGCCTCAGGGGGATTTGGGAAAAGCCAGCACTGCACCTCCCTCAGTTCCCTGTTATCTCAGCCTGAATATAACCCGTGAGACCCTCGACGCCCTGCAAAGTGTGGCTGTGGCTGCCTGTTATCAAGAAATGAGTGCCAAAGGCAGATGATCAGCCCCCACCCACTTCTCATTTGGCGTTAGGAGGAGCTGTGGATCTATCTGCACAAGATAAAAGACCAGCTTTCCTTACCCCACAGGAAGAGGTGGCCGTGTTGTCTCCCCGTGGCTAGCTGTGAGTACCTGCTGTTCACAGAATTCAACATGTTCTGGAAACACAGCTAATGAGGTCCCCAAGCAGCCTAGCAGGCTAGTTTGGAATGCTCAGCTCCAATCCATTCCCGTCCTTACTCACCACCTGCATTTGATGGAGATGGGTACCTATAGTTTTAGCCTCACTGCCAGGGATGGAGGCTCTTGTCTGCTCTGCAAACAGCTGTCTGAGTGTGTGCAGAGCTGAGCAGCAGTGCTGGCCAAACAACCCCTGAAGCAATGGCCCTCAGCACTGCCCATCCTCCCAGGCCAGCCTCCAGCACAGGCAGTCACTGAACACTGCAGCAAAGATCCCCAGGTCTCAGGGGCAGGTGAGGACCCTACACTGAGCCATGGTCATCTTTTCTCTGCCCTCTGGTTGCTCAGAGGACGGGGAATACAATGGCAGGCAAGAACGACATAGTACAGAGGTCAAGAGTGGGCTTCAGAATGCAGCACTCCTGGGTTAAATTCTTGCCTTGGTCACTTAGCAGATGCCTCATACCACGTAAGACACCCAGCACCACATTCCTCTGTTATAAGGGGAAGGTAATGGCTCCTAGTTAAAGAATCGCTGTGATGCCACAATGAGGTAATGCATTCCAGCATCTCAAATGTGTCTGGCACACAGTGGATACTCCTCAAAAGTAGGTGTTAAGATTATCATCTTCCTCTCCAGGGCAAGATGGGATCTCTACGTAAGCACGTCCGATTGGGTGGGGGGATAGAGAACAGAGGGTTGGAAGGATGGTTGGACCTGGGCATCTCTCCCTGTCCTCTTTCTTGGCATTGTTGGTCGTCAGTCACATGGCAGTGCAAAGAGGAGAGGTCGCTGAGAAGGTGAGGACGTGAGCCTGGGCTCCGGCGAGGCCCTTCACCAGCTGTGTGACCGCGGGCGAGGCACCAGCCACAGCTGTCTCCTCTATAAAGTGGTAGGATGGTTTTGGTGGAGGTTAAAGAAGGTAACTGGTTTGTACAATGCCTGCATCAATAATGCTGGGTTTTCCCTCTTACACTTGTGGCCTCTCTGGGCTTAGGGAGGAGGTGGTGGTGAAGGTGGAAGCGGCTGTGATGGCGAGGAGACGTCGATTCCGGTTTCCTGGAGTTCCTGTGAGTGCCCATGGAGAGAAAGAGGGGTCACCATCTGACCCTCACACCCAGACCAGGGCCACGCACCCCAGCAGCACTGAACAGGACACAGGCAGTACCCGGCCGCTGCTCCTGCGGTTCCTGGCTGGCAGACCCGAACACGCACAGGTGCCCTGGTATCAGGGGCTTATCTCCAGCCCTGGCTTCCTGCCATCTCTCTTCAGGAAACTCAACTGCATTCTACATCCTATATTCTATATATTCTATGACCAGCCACCACCTTCCCAGTGCCCCAGCCCCTTTCCACACTTCCGGCAGAGCAGCCTCTGTCCCCGGACTTCCCCGGACTTCCCCGGACTTCTCTAGCCCTGGCTGTCACTGCTGCTCATAGCACCCCTAAACATGGGAAGCCGAGCTGCCCTGCCCAGCCCGTCAGCTCCCAACCACAGAGCTGGGCCTGTGGCGCTTGGCACCGCTCAGGCAGCTGTCAGAGAGCCCCGCACCCTCGTCCTTCGGGAGCACAGACCTGGCGCTGGAGCTGCTCCCTCCTCTAACCCGTTCCCTGTGTGGCCCCAAGGACTGAGCTCCGCCTGCCGAGGAGGAGGCCTGAAGGATGCGGAGACCATCCCTCTGCTTCGGTGAGAGCCTCTGCTGCCCCTGCTGCCTTCATCCTCCCCATCCCGCCAGGGCTCTTTTGGACCTAGATCCAGCCGCCTGCCAAGGACCACCCTGCGCCCACCTCCCTGCTGCCACACCTGCCCTGGCCTCTGACCTGAAGGTGGGCAGCCGGAGGAAGCTGCAGCTTTTACTCTCTGGAATGCAGACCTGTCTTGGGAGATTTTACCAAAACTTCTGTTCCCAGATCTCTCTTTCCAGACACCTTGATCCCCAGGATCTAAAGCCGCCTCCTCGGAACTCTCTTCTCAGTCAATGACCTGTCTCCTGAGTGGGCTCGGGTCCTCCTTGCTTTCTGCCAGCCACTGCAAGGTCCCAGCCCCCTTGCACATGCCTGCAGCTGTGGGAGTGGCACAGGCACAGTCTCTGGATGTGGCCTCATCATGGTGTGCAGGGAGGGCATCCCAGTGTGGCTCTGCCCGTGGAGTTCGGCACTGAAAACCAGGATGCTGGAGCCTGCCGTCCCCCACTGTGCTGGGGATGGGGAAGCAGTACCCAGGGCTTGAATGACCTCACAGGTGACAAGCCCGCAGCCTGCAAGGAGGCCAGGAGGTGACCAGGAACAGTTTCAGGATGCAGAAATAGAACCTAACAGTGCAAAGCACAGCCTTTGCACGATGACTATTAATAACACACTGAAGAGCATTTCTAGAAAGATCTGGAGGAAAGTGAGACACCACAAACTGGAAACACAAAATCCTAGGTTGAGGAAGACAATTTCTCGTCTTACAAACTCTTAAAATCAGAATTTAGTTTCCCTGTTACAGTAAAGTGCGTAATTCACACACGATCCCTTCTCAGAGTCAAAGCCTCTGAGAACACAACTAGAATTGATATTTTAATAACCTGACACCCAGGTAAGCTTCATAAGCAGCTTTTCTCCGGTCTTTTCAATGAAGCCTCTAATTGTGGCCAGAACTCAACAGAATTAACGTATCAGGCTGTTTTCTCAGCTTCTTTAATTAACCCTTACAGCTCTCTCCATTTTCATGAGTGAAAACTGCCATGCTGCTCCATGAGATTTTAAGCAAAAAATAAAACATTTGCCTCCAGCCACCTCCGAACTCCACAGACAGAACACAGGCCCTCCTGGGCCACAGTCTCTGAACTCAGGAAGGAGTTTCCTTCTCCAAACAGGGGTCACACTTGTCCATCTATTTAAAAAATAACATAGCATCACATGAGCCAGGTTTGCAGAGTGCAGTTCCATGCAAGCCTGCTTTGAGTTGGTGCCTGCATTTTCTCCAGATGTGTGTCCAATCAAACCAGGCAGAGGCCCAAGGCAGACCCAGACCCCGGCCTGTCCCTGTCCTTACCTCACTGCTGTGCTGTGCCCCCTTTTTCTCCAACACATATTTAGCCCCACTTAGCACCTCTTGTTCTACTAAATCCCTTTTGGGTACCAGGCCATTGGCCTTTATTTGCTAGCTCTATGGCATTTGAGGGGAGTGGCTGCAGAAGGCAGGCACAGGGCCATCTGCAGAAAATTACGGCTGCGGCCTTGGGGCATCATGGCGTGGCCCTGCAGCAGGAAGGATCCAGACAACAGGGGTGGTTCCCAGTCGTGGTGCACTGGGATCTCCTGTAGGGATTTTACAAAATGACATCCTTGACCCCATCCTGAGAGATTCTGACCCAGTAGCTCTGGGGGTGAGAAAAAGTGTCTGTGTTTTTAAAAAGCTCATAAGTGATTCCACTGCAGAGCAGAGAATGGATGGGACCCCTGGATGGACCAGGAGGACAATGAAATGTCCCTAGCAAGATGGGTCCATTAGTTATATGTCTGTTGTTTCCCGGGAACCGAGGGATGAACTGGGTGACACCTGGAGCTGTTTAATAATGCAGACTTTTTGTTATTCATACCCGGTATTATCTGAAGCAGAGTTGAACCTGAAACACCTAAAGTGTGAATTACCTACTTCAGCTCATGTCATTTCAGATAAAAGTCATATAGTCATAGAATCTGGGGTTTATAAGATATCTCAGGGATCATCTGGGTAACTTCTCTCTGTTCAATTCATGAATGTCATCTCTAATATCTCCTTCAATTCATCTTCCGCTCTTCACTGGAATCTCTTAAATGAACTATTTGATCATCAGTAAATTGCACTTTTCTTATGAAAAAGCTGTGGCCTCCACAGTGGAATCTGCAGCTTCTGTCCTTGACACGGGAGCCGAAATCTGTCATTTTGGCACCTTCTTCCAGCCTCCAGCCTCGACCTCAAAGTTGGATGATGTTTCTGTGAGCACATCGTCTTCCAAAACAGGTTTGACTTTGACCCTCCTACCTGTTTGAAGGTATGACCTTCAGCTCCTCTCCCGACATTGTGGTGCGGCAAAAAAATGAAAGAATCCAGCCTGGTGCAGGGTCTGTCTTAGAGTAAGGAAATCACCTCAGGAAGCCTTTCATCCATTCGCTGGGACCCCTTGGGTCTTGTGACCCAGGGATCTGAGGTGTAGACATACAACATCCTTGGTTCCTAAGCCTGCAGGGAATCTGCCAGAGAGCTCGTGTTTCCATAAAACACTTCAGAATGGTTTATCACAAGCTCTAATCCTGCAGCTCAGCTCCCATGAAAGAAATATTCAACAGGGGAGAGAGGATTAACACAGGATTGGGCTGGAAGTCCCCACTGTGTTGAGACCTAGCCTGTCAGGAGGAGGTCCCCAAGTGAGCAGGCTGGCCCTCCCCAATCCCAAAAGAACAAGAGGTCAGAGATCTATTTGTGCAAAACCCAGTTTCAACCGGATTTCTTTCCAACAGTACATTAGTCCATTTGCATTACTACAAAGGTATACTTGAGCTTGGGTAATTTATAAAGAAAAGAGGTTTAATTGGCTCATGGTTCTGCAGGCTGTATAGAAAAGAGAGCAGCATCTGCTTCTGGTGAGGCCTCAGGAAGCTTCCACTCACGGCAGAAGACAGAACAGGAGCAGGTGCATCACACTGCAAGAAAGGGAGCCAGAGAGAGTAGGGGGCAGTGCTACACTCTCTTAAACAACCAGATTTGGGGCAAGAACTCACATCACCAGGGGGATGGCACTAAGCCATTCATGAGAGATCCACCCCCATGATCCAATCACCCCCATCAGGCCCCACCTCCAACACTGAGAATCACATTTCAACATGAGACTTGGAGGAGACAGATATCCAAACCATGTCAAACAGGCAGCACGCAGCCTCCCTCACAGAAAACCGCTTGGAGGAAGCTTTGCAATCCACCAAATTACTCTGTGTATCCTCTTCACCTGCTCCCACGGCTTTTGGAATCCACAGTCCAGATGTGGGCAGCAGGTGGCCATCTGTCGTCCTCCAGCCTCTAAGGAAATTCCTTTCTGTCTCCTATGGATGTTCTCCAAGGGAGACACTTCTTCACGAGCTGCCTTGATCATCTCCCCAAAGCCTTGGTCAGCCCTTATTTAGATGCATTTTAAAATTATTTAACCTAAATATATCTTACTGAAATTAAAACTTGAGGGTTTTCTTCCCTTGAGTTTCCTCCCCAGTGCAGCCTGAAAACAGGAGCTGGGCATGGGCTTCTGCCTGGCCCTACAGCTCTCCGCAGCCCACCTCTCCCAGCCCCACCTGTCGCTGTGAAAGAACAGGCTGTACAGGCAGTGCAGGCCTAGATTCAACCTGTAAACCAGAAAGAGACACCAAGGGGAAAACCGATGAGGCCCAAATAAAGTCTCAAGCGTAGCGTGTAGCAGAGTTTCAGCGCGAATCTCTTCGCTTTGACAAATGTACTGAAGGCTCACAGAACAGTCACATCAGGGGAAACCGGGTAAAGTGCGTGCGGGCGTCTCCGCACTGTCTTTGCAACTTTTCTCTACGTCTAAAATTATTCTCCCAAATTTAAAAAAATCAGATTTTTAAGGGGGAAATGCTTTCCTTTGCTTCAGAAATATCTAAGAAGAAAGTTTCCAATCTTATCAAAGCTGGAAGATGGAGAGGACTAAAATAAGCATAAAAACTTGGATTTACATTTACATTTAGATTTATACTGATCTTAAAATGTCTGAAGCACTTTGCATTTATATCATTTGCTCTACAAAAAATCTATTGAAGAAAGCAGATGTTAGGATCCTGCCTTTTTTTTTCTTCACTGCAGAGCAATCTGGGATGAAGACAAGCTAACCCACTGGCCAATATCCCAGGCATTTTTCTCCACCCTGCACCGTCCCTCTCTGTGAATTCAAGGCCCTGAGCTCAGCTCCTGCTTCCAGTCCTTCAGTCTCACAGTGGAGGACCATGAGGGGGTCCCCATCCTCCAGTCAAAGCCTGGGATCCAAGACCAGAGGTGGGAAGAGTGTGGAGATGAGAAAATGCACACCCTCCCCTTACAATTTCCTGGCCGTGCTCTGTGGAGCTCAGCCTCACCTCAGTGGGTTCCCTGCCTCCAGCCTGGACCCTGCAGGATATCCCCCACAAGGCAGCCAGAGAGGCCCTGGGAACACACAACCAGAATCCACGCTCAGAGGGGTCCTATTCCTGCACCTGCCCATATCACAGTGGTGCTTGGTGACAACTGGGTGGGCTGGGATCCTTCTTACAGCCTCCTGCTGCTTTCTTCAAGGCAGGCACCACAATTCCTCATCACACGTTTCTTTTCATCTTTCTCCTCTATTACAATAAAACTTCCCTGAGGACAGGCACAGGTCTGTGGGGTTCCTGCCCTCAATGCCAAACAGTATAGGGCAGATGAGAGGTGTCAGTAATGACTCTGCAAGAGATTTGACCAAGAGTTATCATGTTTTAGAGAGATACAAATAACTGGCTGGGCAAGGTAGCTCACATCTGTAATCCCAGAAATTTGGAAAGTTGAGGCAGGCAGATCACCTGAGGGTCAGGAGTTCAAGACAAGCCTGGCCAACATGGTGAAATCCAGACTCTACTAAAAACACAAAAAGTAGCCAGGCGTGATGGCAGGTGCCTGTAATCCCAGCTACTCAGTAGGCTGAGGCAGGGGAGTCGCTTCAACCTGGGAGGCAGTGAGCCGAGCTAGCACCACTGCACCACAGCCAGGGAGACGGAGTGAGACTCAGTCTCCAAAAAAAAAACAAAGAGGGAGTTACAAATAACCTAGGTTATTTGTGGGAGGAAGTTGGCCCTGGGTGGGGTAGCTGCACACACACATGCACACACTGGGTGGGGTAGCTGCACACACACACACTGGTTAATTTTTTAAAATTATTTTTTGTAGAGATGGGATCTTGCCGTGTTGCCCAGGCTGGTCTTGAACTCCTGGACTCAAGTGATTCTTCTGTCTTGGCTTCCCAAAGTGATGGGATTATAGGCATGAGCTGCGCTGCTTGGCTGCACAGTTCATTTTCAGCCGGAACCTAGATACTCTGGATAGTGTGGTACGAGCCTCTAAATCTTATTTAAGCCTTCTGTTTTCACTGGCTCATTGCTGTCAGGTGGAGGCAGAAACCCAGGCTCCCCACTTGGTCTCTATTGACACCCAGGGTGGGGAGGTGCTCCTCGTCACTGCTGTGTGGAAGTGGGAGTCCTGTCTCCCCACGTCTCCACTGATACCCTGGGGGTGAGCTCGTTGTTCTCTCTGGGTGCTGGTGAAAGTCCTGGCTTTCCGCGAGGCCTCCTCCGATGCCACTCAGTGTGGAGCAGAAGGAGGGCCTTGTCGCTGACAGGCAGCAGTGGAAGTGCTGGCCTCCGATGTGCTCTCCGTCAGCACGGTTGCCCAACAGTGGCAGTGGTGTCTGCTCCGTCCTCCATCTCCTCTCCCACAACCCTCGAGTCTGGTGCTTCATCACAGCACTGCAAGAGCAGAAATCAAGGTTTTCCACTCAACCTCTGCTGGTCTGGGTGAAGTGGAGCCGTGGGTTTTCTGGGGTGTTTGGCTGGAGTAGGGTGGGTCTTGTCTAAAGAGTCTCAGTCCTCCTGTGCTGTCTGTGTCCTGGTCTTCACAGTCTCTTCCAAAATGTAGACGAGGTGGAAACAGCTCACCTTACTTGGTGAGCCAGTTCCTGGCTTCTAGACAGCACTTTCCTCCCTGCTCTAGCACGCCGCTGAGAGCCTCTGGGGTCTCCTCTCATAAGGGCACTAATCCTACCGTGAAGGCCTCACCCTCATGACCTCATCTAAACCTCATCACCTACCAAAGGTCCATCCCTGAACACCATCACGCTGGGAGTTCGGGTTTCCAGATATCAATCCGAGGGAAATCACAATTTTGCACATAGCAGACACCACAATTTAGAATGCATTGTAATAATTCAAAACAATGTGAAATGAAAAATATAGATCTGACAAAACATGTATAGGACTTGTATGCTAAATCCTACACAATCCTAATAAAAGAGATAATAGAAGATCTAAATAAATGGAAAGACATACCATATTTGTGGGTTAGAAAACTCAACATATTAAACATGTCAATCTCCTTAAATTGATATGTAGGTTTAAGGCAATTCCTATCAAAATCCCAGCAAGCTTTTCTATAAATACAGACAGAATTGTTTTAAAATTTATATAGGAAGTGAAAAGAACTAGCGAAGCTAAAACAATTTTGAAAAATAAAAAGAAAGTAGAAGAAATCACTCTACCTAATTTCAAGACATATTCTATTGCCATAGTAAGCAAGATTGTGTGGTGTTGGTGGAGGGATAGACACATAGATTCATGGAACAGAAAAAGAATCCAGAGAAAGACCTCACAAACATACCTGATTGATTTTGACCAAGGTGCAAAGCAATTTCGAGGTAGAGGGAGAATCTCATCAACAAACAGTGCTGGGGCAAGTGAACATCCATCGGGGAAAAATAACAGTGATCTAAACCTCACACTTTATACAAAAATTAACTTCCAAATGGATCACTAACTTAGTGTAGAATAGAAGCTATAAACCCATTTGTAAAATACTAACAACAACACAGGAGAAAATCTTTGGGACTGAGGGCTAAGCAAAAAGTTCTTAGACTTGACACCGAAAGCAAATCCATAACAGGAAAATTTAACAACTTTTCCCTGCAAAAAGCTCCTCTCAAAACTCAAAACAACAATCAATCCAATTAGAAAATGAGCCAAAGACATGAAAAGACATTTAACTAAGATAATACACAGATGGTAAATAAGCAAATGAAAACATTTTCAGCATCATCAGTCATTAGGAAAAAGCAAACTAAAACCGCAGGAAGACATTGCTACACACCTGTCGGAATATGCCTAAAACAAAAACCAGCGACAACAGGAAATGCCAGCAGAGTTGCTCAGAAGCTGGATCACCGGTAGTTTGGAAGTCTCAGCTGGGGAGAATGCAAACTGATACAGCCCCTCTGGGAATCGGTTTGGCAGTGTCTCAGTAAACAGAGCATCCAAGCACCATATGATCCAGAAATTGCAATCCTGGGCATTTTTATAAGAAAACAAAAAAATTATGTCTACACAGACAACGCAACTTTATCCATAATAGTCAAAAAGTGGAATCAGCCCAGACGTCCTTCCACAGGTGAATGGTTACACGAACTGTGCCCCTTCCATCTGATAGGAGAGTACTCAGCTATGAAAACGGACAAGCTACCAACACACACCACAAAGTGGATGGACCTTCAGAGATGAGGCTGGGTGAAAACACCAGTCCCAACGGGTGACATGCTGTTTGACTTCATGTGTACAACATTCTTGACATGGTAAAATTATATAATGGAGAACGGATTCGTGGTTGCCAGGAGACAGGGAGGAGGCAATGGGGGGAAACTGGCATGCCTGCAAAAGGGTGAAAGCAGGTGTTCCTGAGACAGTGGAATGGCTGTGTCTTCAATGTATCAAAGTCAATCTCTTGGTTGTGATATTCTCTGCAGTTTTACGAGGTGTTACCATGGGAGGAGACTGAGTAAAGGGAACAAGGATCTCTATTATTTTTCTCAACTGCATGTGAATCTACAATTCTCTCAGCATAAAAAGTTAAATTAAAAGCAAAAATACTACGTGCGCACGTCATTGGGGTATGTGTTCCTAGGAGGCAGAGTGATGGGATTAGGAGAGGGGAGGGAAACATGAGGAGCACGCTGCCACACCCGAGCCACGTGACCTGCTGCCAGCCAGGACCACGAGGAACACGAATGTTCGCGTTGATTCTCTTTCCCTTCTCCATCTCTCACTGTTCCTTAAGCACATGGAAAACTTAACTTTCCAACACTTCTGGATTATATCAATCCTGGAAAAACGCAAGGCCTGTGTTTGCCTCATGTCCCTAACTGGGGCAGAACAGAAATGCCTTGAAGTGCTCATGCTTGCAGCTACTCCCACAGACGAACAGCTAGCAGGTGGGGAGCCATGCTAACACTCATCCTGCAAGACCTCCCCCAGCACCAAGCGTGAACGGGACAAGGAAATCACAGGCTGGCGGCCTGTGAGTCATCACTGCACTCATTCCTCAGCTTCATTCTCAGAACAGCTGGATGGGGGTCACTCTCCTCACATAGGGGTGCACCAGGCAGGATTCTGTGCCTTGGAGCACCACATCCCTGAGAGCAGGGATCCTACAGTAGATAAAGTGTATTCTCTGTCTCTGCTCTCTTCACACACACACGCACACACGCACACACACACACAGCTCAACATTACCATCTGTGAGTGCGAAACGGAAGTGGCTATTGGAGGGAGAGACGGTGGATGTCTCACTGGAGGGACCTGTGCTGGGAGGGTGGGTGGGGGATGCTTAGGGAAAGGAAAAGCGTGAGTCTATAGTATGAAGCCAACATCAACCCCCCGTGAGAAGTGCCGCCTGTAGCTCACTCTGTGAAAGGGACGACTCCATTTCTGCTTTTTTTCCCATCTTTCTTGCTGGGTAGACGTGACGTGGCCAGAGGGAAAACCATGAAGCCTCTTGTCTCAGCTCATCATCATGTTCACTCTTAATTTTCTTTGCTTTGTTATCTATAAATCCCTCTCATTACATAGTGACTTCTTAATAAAACTTCGTTGACCTCCATCTCCCCATCACCACCCCTCCCCTCCGTGTCTGCACCTGGAGCCCAGGAGAGGAGGCCCAGAGTGAGCCTGCATCTCCGGGGAAGAATGCCGTTCCCAGGAACTGCTTCCTTCCTGGCCCTTGCTCCCTGCAGTCCCAGCTCCCACCTGACCCAGAACCCAGGGTGCCCACCACAGGGCTCGCCACTGTCCCCAGCTGGCCTGCCTGGCAGAGCAGGACAGGAGTTGCCAGGGCTGTCTCTGCAGCCTCCTTTCTTGGGTGTCAGAGGCAGAACAGGTGGGGAGGGGAGGGTGGGACTCAGGCACACAGGGCTGTGGGTCCAGGTGGGCAGAAACCCTCCTGTCGGGGTGGGGTTGAGCTCACACACCCCCTCATGCCCGTCCCACAATCCTGACTCCTGTCACTCCTGGGGTTGCCAGTCCAGCACATTCAGGATTGTTAGACAAAGCAGGACTGAAGCCCCTTCCAGAGTCAGGCCAGCCTGCTTGGCACCACGCGTGGGCCTTAATTAGAACAAATAGCCTTAGACACACAATAAAATAAAAAATTGATGATTCAGTGACAGCTAATCGTTTGCAAGAAACAACAGATGCCTATTCAATGAAGATATATTTTATGGTGTTTTTTTAAAGCACATTTAACTAACTGAATAATGCATTATAATGATGATGCTGATATTTCTAAATATGTTAGGAATTTATAATAAAATCTTTCCTCTGAGGATGCCAAGCTTTACTTAATTGGTGATGAGGTTGACACAGAAGGGGTGCAGACTCTTCACACACACCCACCACTGCAGCCTCTGAGAGTGCACATGGAGGAAAACACCTGTGGGGTCCGGGAGATGAGGAGCAGCGTCTGCCTGGAGTTGGAAGCGGGTCACAGAAACCTACCCTGGATGGTGACACATGAGATCGATAACATTTGATCCATTCGAGGGTGGGAGAGGACCAGCTATTCCCCAAATCCCTTAAGGACAGAGGAAGAGACTATTGGCTTGGGCCGCAGACAAGGAGAAAGTTCCCCGGTGGCCAGGAGTTGGGCAAAACCCCATCCCAACAGCCGGCTGGCCAAGGACGCCTCTAGCCAGGACCTGCCTGGGACAAGGGAGGGAACAGGGGAAACAAGAAGGTGCTGCAACAATTCTGCCTCAGGCCCCAGTGGAGTAACTGGACTTGTCCACCTGTCACGACCAACTAGACCTCTGGACATCAGGAACAAAACAACCCTTCATAGACACTGGGCAAGAGGGTGAGGAGCTTACTACCCGTATCTAAACCCACTGAGCCATAAGCTGCTGGGCTGATGGGGAGGGCCTGCATCCTCTTCCTAGGCGTCCCAAAGAGAGCTGCTCCCCCAACAGAGTGGCCGGGCTGTGTGGGCACAACCCATTCTGTTACCCAGCTGGACACTGCTGTCTTCAGAACTCTCCCAGATACAAACTTACTCATTTTGTTAATTTTGCAATTGTCATTTGATGGTGAAAATCAGAATTGTTTACTCTCCAAATCTTTCACTCCTCTTAATATAAATCAGTCTTCTCACCATCGCCTACAAGGGCCAAGGCCACCTGGTCTGGGCTCCTGTATTTGTTCAGCCTCAGTCTGGAGCCAGCCTCTGCTGACAGCATGCCCGCCCACGTGCCTGTCTCCCGGGTCCCACGCGTGTGGCTGGGTCTGAATCCGCAGTAGGTCAAACGCGTCTCTTCTGGTTCATTTCTCGCTGGAGCTATCGACAGCTGGTGAAGTGCTCCTGGCATCAAAATTAGCAGATTCTTCAAGGAAGATATTAAGTTGGCTCAGATTTCCGCCTTCGAGGCCAAGATATCAATGTTGCATAGCCAGGAGCTCTCGAGTTTATTTGGAGCTGCTTGAAGCTCTAGTTCACAGATAGGCACAGGAAGGGAGAGGTGACTGGGCTTGGAGCTGTCTTCCTCACGCCAGGTCTGCCTCACTGGGGCCATCAGCACCCCTGACAGGCTCACGGAGTGCCGGGCTTCTGTAGCCATCTGAGGTTTAGATAGACCGGGAGAGAACACAGCCTGGGAGAGGGGCCAAGCAATGCTTTTGGAATGCTTCTTATGCAGCAGACACAAACGTAGGGGCTCGATATCCCCACGCCCAGTTCGACAGGGAGGCTCCAAGGTGCAGAGGGGTTAGGTCACTGGCCCTGCATGTCTGGCATGGCAGAGAGGGTGTAAGGCAGAGGCCTGAGTGCCAGGGCAGCAGGTACTGCTGTGGAAAGGGTGCCCTGTGCGTGTGAGGGGAGCCAATCCCCTCTGATCCCTCAGCTGGGGAGGAGCCCTCCCCAGAACACAGGCAGCTGAGCTGAAACGGCGAACCTTGGAAACCTGGCCACAGTTAGGTTAGTGGGAGCTTTTGTTTACTTTTATACTTATGTCATTAGAGAAACATCCACATTACATGAAAGTAGAAAGAAGAGTGAAGAATGTTCCACGTCAGCCTCTGTACCGTCCCCCCAGCTCCCGAGCATCGCTCATGCCTGACTTCTTTCATCTCCCCACCCTCAGATCTCTCCTCAGATTTTCCAGCAAATCCCAGGCATTACAATTTTACCTAAAGGTACTTCTTCGTGTATTTTTAATAAATAAACATATTTAGCCCATAACTGCAATTCTACAACTATATCTAACAAGATTTCTAACAATTAAACTAATACTTGGCTTATGCTCAAATTTCTTGACGTTTTCAAAAAAGCGGGGAGAGGGAACTTCTTACCGTCACTGGGTTTCAGTCAGGTTTCATCCAGGGCTACACACACGGCTGCTTTCTTTACACCTGCCACACCTGCCTTCCCCTCTTCCCACACAGTTTATTCTGTTCAAGAAACTAGGTCATTTATTTCTGCAGAATTTCCCACATTCTAGATTTAGCCAGGAAGAAATTAAACTTCCATGTAACCAGGTTGTTCAAATCGTCCGGATGAGAGCCTAGTTTGTGGCTGGTTTGCAGGGTTGTGTTTCAGACAGCACTACATTCCTGTTGTGTCAGATGTTGTCATGAGGTCAGCCTCATGAACTATGTCCCAACAGCGGCCCGTGGGCACGGGGGAAACATTTCTCTTGGGGGCTGCACAGAGGCCTGGGGCTTCTGCAAATTGCCTCAGAGCACAGGGGCCATGCCCTGATGTATAATGATCCAGCCAGTGCCACGCTTGGCCCCCGAGGCTACCCCATCTTGGTACCCGCTGCTACCTTCTCCCCTTCCAGACAGGGACCCCAGGGTCAGCATCACCCTCGGAAGCTTTCTGGAATTCCCCTCCTTCCTGCCTGTCCCTGTGACCCCCTCCTCCTGGGAGTGCCTGTGCCCCTGCTGCCCAGAGCCTCCTGTCCCTGTGTGTCAGAGGCCCCTGCTCAGTGCCCACCGCACAAGTGAAAGGCAATAGGGAGGCATGTGATGGCTGGCAGTGGCACAGGCGGGTCCCAGGCTGCATGGATCTCACTCCAGGCTGCTCCCACCTCAGCACTCTGTCCCCACAGGGAGGAGGAGAGGGAAGGGCCAGCTTAGACACCTGGGGTGCAGGCACTTTCTCTCCAGGACCTCTGACCTGCCTTTCCCTTGAACTGGAATAATTGTTCACACTCACCAAGCACTCGCTCTGTGCCAGGCACCTGGCTAAGTCTTCAATACGTTCTACATCATTCGTCCCTCACCAATAGTCCTGTGAAACATTTCACAGATTGGGAATCTAAGGCTTACAGACGGTGACTCCTGCTGAAAGTCACACAGGTAGTGACAAGGTGAGGGCTACCTGGCTTCAGAGCTTGAGCCTTCTGCCAAGAACTGACCCGTCTCTTGTCACAGCCACGCCGCCCAGAGCAGGTCAGGACGGCAGCTCTGTCCTCTCCAACACAGCCCAGGTGTCTGGATTGGGGCGCTAGTCAGGAAATAGCATCGTTCTGCTTCCAGGGCCCTGTGAGTCACGGGTGGCTTGGTTTTTGCTCCCTCGACTCCTGCACCACCCAGTGCTCTCCCTAGGGAGCCGCAGCCTTCTCTAGGGCCCACCTTTACTCTGCCAGGCACACTGGTGTCTCCACGTGGACTTTTCCAAATGTTGCTCACTGTCCTTGGATCCTCTCATGTGACACACCCTTCTGTCACTGCTGGGGCACACACCCTTCTGTCACTGCTGGGGCACACACCCTTCTGTCACTGCTGGGGTGGACCACAATCCACACTCAATCAGGGAGAAGGTGCTGTCCCACAGAAGAGCTGCTCTCAGAGCTCAGGGGAGCAGTGACCCTCCCCGTGGGAGGCCGTGGGGACAGGGGCTGGAATGACCCCAGTAGTTGAGCTGCAGGTGGGTTCACCCCCGGTCTGGACCTCAGAGTTTAGCTAGAGAAGAGGGCTCATGAAATCCCCCTAGCTGAGACTGGAAGGACTTAAACAGTGATTTGACCTGAATGTTCATAGTTTTTATTGAAGCCAGATATATTCTGAGTTCACCCTTCCTCTGAGCTTCTAGATGAGACTGGCTGCATTGTGACCTGTGGGAGCCCAGTGCCCTCTCTCAACTGGAGAATTCCATAGGCTGGGGTGTCTCCTGGTCAGCCCTGGAGGCAGTTTCTATTTTCCTCCAAGTCCTCATTCCCCTCTACATCTTGCAGTGGTTCGTGTATCAGGTGCACTCTGAACTACAAGGTGGGCCCTCCACCGGCTCTCTGATTTCTAGCCACAAAAATTCCCACTCATGCAGGTGGCTGGGGATGTCATCTGGGGCCTCCTCCTGCCCAACAAGAGCTGAAGCTGGGCTCCCCGCACTGAGCTCCAGAAGCAGCCCAGATGAAGTGTTCTTCACAGAGGCCCTCCAGCCACGAGAAGTCCTACAACCAGAACCAGAGTGCAGAATTTCGGTGCAGGCGTCGAAGGTGCCAACAGCCAAAGCTGCAGGAAGCCAGAGTCTTCTGGGGAGAGCTCAGATCTAACCCAGAGGCCACACTCGCCCACCTGATCACAGGGTGGGTCACAGAGTTAGGAGTGGAGAAGCCAGAGAAGAAACAGAGCAAGAGCAGGTCTGGAAGAATGAGGGCGAGTGTCACAAATCACAGCACAAGCTGCTGTCACCAGGAAAGTGCTAGCAAATGCAGAGAAGAGGACCGTAAGATCCAGAGAGAGCTGCACACCTTTGTTGTTGTTGTTGTTGTTGTTGAAGGAAGTGTGAGGAGCAGCAATTTGTCATTTTTCTTAAATGAGACGGACCGCAACCTAGTCCCTTAGACCCTCAAAATTTCATACAGGTGCATGTGTTGTCATGATCCTGTCCTTCCACTTCTGGCACACCCGCATATCACGATTTGCACATTTCTTAATCTCCAGGCCCAGTAACTGTGGTGTTTTTTATGTGACCGGCATGATGAGCCCTGGACCGTGAGGGCTGCATTCGGATTAGAGATCGAGAGAGTTAGCAGAGCTATTACGGTGCACAAGAGGAAAACCGTCCTGCTGTCCTTGCTATGTAACAGCAAGCTGCCGTGGGTTCTTCCTCATTACGAGAACTGGCAAAAAAATTTCACCAAATAAGCAGTTGCCTCACAAGAGTCAGACATTGTGTCTTATTATACGTGTCCTGTCAAGAGACAGAAGCCATCTTTCTGTACTTTGAACAGGGAAAATTTAATGTAAAGAATTACTAACTAGTAACAGTAACACGGTGAACTGCTAAAAGGGGTAAGAGAAAAATAACTAAGAGGAATACAGACTTGGCAAATGCAAGGAGTTCTACCTCCCTCTAGGACTGAGTGGGACAGCCAAGGAGGAAAAGGGCTCACTCAGCCCCAAGGTTAACAGTCAGACCTGTGACTTCATCTGCAGGTGGAAAAGAAGTCCCCTGAGGTGCTGGCAGGGCGGAGATGGTCCGTGGGAAGTCGTCCTCTGACATACCAGACAAGCTCACAGGGCACCCCAGGACTCCAGGATGCCAGCCATGCTGCGGTAGGAAAAAGAGCACACAGGAATCAGGAATAGAGGGCTCAGCCTCTGCTGTGCCTTGGAACTTCCCTCCAGAGTCAACTACTGAAAAAGCACAGCATTGCACCCGCTGGCAGGGGAGACACGGCCGCGGGGCCAAGCTCAAGGATCACAAAGCAGGCCAAGGGAAGAAAGATTCGAGCGGGGAGGCAGTGAGATGATGATCGGTGCATTAATTAACTCCAGTAAGAACACCACTCCGGGCCGGGCGCGGTGGCTCAAGCCTGTAATCCCAGCACTTTGGGAGGCCGAGACGGGCGGATCACAAGGTCAGGAGATCGAGACAATCCTGGCTAACACGGTGAAACCCCGTCTCTACTAAAAAAATACAAAAAACTAGCCGGGCATGGTGGCGGCGCCTGTAGTCCCAGCTACTCGGGAGGCTGAGGCAGGAGAATGGCGTAAACCCGGGAGGCGGAGCTTGCAGTGAGCTGAGATCCGGCCACTGCACTCCAGCCTGGGCGACAGAGCGAGACTCCGTCTCAAAAAAAAAAAAAAAAAAGAACACCACTCCGAGGAGGAGCTGTGCCTGGAGCATCCCCCTAGCAAGCTTGTGATATTATCCATCAGCTGCCAACCCAGTTGTTTGTACAGGGCCCAGGAGGGCGATTTAATAGGGATATGGCCCAAGACACAGCCCAGCTGAATGAGGAAAGCACAGACTGTGGCAGAGGTCTCTGGTCTCCCACAGCATGTCTTCCACCCAGCTCCGGGTTCAGAGCTGCCTGAGATGGACAACTACAGGCAAGTTCCGGTTCTCGGTGGAAATGCCCTACTTCGAGCAGCACGTGTCAGACCCTCCCTCATTCTTCCTCAGGGCCCTCCTTCCCCACCACAGCCTCCTGCTGTGCCTCAGCTTCTTCCAGCCTGTGGACTCAGGCCTGGAGGTCCTGCCCTGGCCTCTTCTTCGTGGTGAGCCGTGGAGAAGGTGGTTCATTACTCTGCGACTTCATCTATTCACGTCCACAGATTTCCTCCTATGGGCTGCGCGCTACGAAATCAAACTGTGACAGTCTGTGGGAGGGGAGGGTGGAAGGAATGTAACTCCTTTCTGTCCCGTACCCTCAGTTCTGTTTGTTCAGCTGGCCCTACGGAGAGTGGGCAGACCCCCATGGCAGGCCCTCCTTGGGCCACAGCAGCTCAGGCAAGTCTGAAAGGAGGCAGAGAGGCCAGAGTCCCAGCAATGCAACCAATGGGCACGGCTTCACAGCAACCGCCAGGGGGGCCCAGCAAGCCAGGAGGAGGCATGGGGCAGACCACACAGCAGTGTCTCAGAGCCAAGTGCAGCAGACTGGCCAGTGCCAGCCGAGCACAGCAGGGGTCTGTGGGACTGGGAGGCAGGCAGGGCTGGGGAGACGTGAGGAGGTGCACGGAGGCATCTTCTACTGCAGGTGTAGACAGGAGTGAGTGAGGGAGACTGTATGAGGAGTGAGATTGTGTCGGGGGTAGAGCGGATCACAGAAGTGATTTACCGTGTGGGGGACAGTTCGGGTCTGAGGAGACTGTGGAGGGGAAGCACAGCCGATCTCATCCCGAGATGTGTCCCGCTCACCCCAGCATGGCAACGCCCGGGGGAGGAGCCACCTGCGCTCTACACACCAGGGATCTGCTACCCCAGCACACTTGCAGCAGGCAGGGAGCTGAGTGTTTAATGGAACCTGTGCCTGCCTTTTGAAGCACTCATAGATTTATGCAAACATACTTTTTACATTCAGAGTTCAGACTCAAGAAAGGTTGAATCTGTAAACAGTTTTGCATCTGAAGCTTCCTCTAAATGCCTGAGCATGAAGCCTGAATTGAAGTAATCAGTACCTTTGTGGAGAGGAATCACAGACCAGCGACACTAGATGGAGCTATGAATGGAGACTGAGCCTGGCTACAGCTCACTCGAGGGGCCCTGTCTGGAGCAGCCGGAGAAAGGTTTCCAACTCTGTGACATTCTGGAAAAGAAAAGCTACAGAGACAAGAACAAGATCAGTGGTTTCCAAGGGTTACAGGGCAGGGAGGGGTGGATAGGCAGAGCATGGAGGATTTTTAGGTGAGTGAAACTATTCCGTACGATACTGTTGAGGTGAGGACACATCACTACAAATTTCTCCAAACTCATAGACTGTACAATACAACAAATGACCCCTAACATCAACTTAAGGGGGGGGAAAAAGCATATTATTAAAACTGCTCACTTTCTACCAGTAATAATAATGGTACAGACACAGGAGTAACGTCTGTGGAGCACTGACTTCTGTCAGAGGCCTTGCTGAGCACTTCACACACACCGCGAAGTTAGGTATCCTCATCTCTAGTTTGCAGACAGGAAAACTGAGGCTTCAAAAGGATAAGGAACTTGCCCAAGGTCATGCAGTTAGTATGCAGCAGTGCTCTGACAGCAAATTTCTGCTCTGAACAATCACATCTTACTGGTTTTCAGGGCAAATTTCTCTCCAGAGGCCCCTGCATGGGGCTGACCCAGCACCAGACATCTTGCTAGCAGCAGGACGTTAGCTAAAGAGACCCCAAGAATGATCAGCCGTGGAGTCCTCAGAGCCATCAATCCAGGCCCTAGGCACGGGGCGTGGGAGGCAGCGGTGAGTCCGGTTTAACGGCATGAGTGGCAAACACAAGTTTCTCCAGCACAACACAGTGGCTCTCACCCACACGCGGAGTATCCCGTCTCACGCGTTTGTTTACCGTTGCGTCCCCCAGAATGTAAACTTCACAACAGCAAGTAATCGCCTGTCTTGTTCCTAGTTGCATCCTCAGTGTGTAAACCCAGCACCGTGTGGGCTGCCAGTGAATGAATGCATGCACGAACAAACGAAATGAATAGGACGGGAAAATTTATGAGGCTACTGCCCTGTCACTCACACTATCAAATTCAGTCGAATATTGTTCTTCTTATTGTATACAGACCAGAAAAAGGAGGCCCAGAGAGGTTACTGGCCTGCCAAGGTCACTGTCTGTGCGGTGCTGGCTCTAAAAACAGGGCAGGCCCACCGGAGTTTGCACCAGGCACACCGATCCCCACCCGGCGTCCCTGCGAGAGACGCATCTAGAGGCCACAGCGAGTCAGAACATCAGCGGAGGTCTTCCAGCTCCAGATCCTGAGCGGTGCACAGGCCAGTGTTCGTCTGGAGGAAGGGCTGTTTCCTCTTGTCGGTGGTGCTGGTCCCTCAGCTTCCCCATGGCTCCTGTCTCACAGCCACTGAAACAGCACAGGCCAGTCTAGACATCAGAGCCGGGCCTCCCGCTCTCTCTCAGCTCTGGCTCCCTGCCTCAGGGAACACACAGGTTCTCCTGCATGGGAGCAAGCCCCAGCCCCCAGGAAGGTGCACCTTCGCAGCATGAGCTCACCAGCCCAGGCCTGGGCTCCCCGGCTTGCTGCACACACGACCGTCACCCACCGCAGGCCGAAGGCGCTGGGGCTGCTCCTGAGAAACAACGGTGGGGGCAGCCTGCAGTGGGGTGCTAGATCTCTACCTGGCAGGGGCCGCAGCCTCCTCTCTCCGACCCGGCCCCTGCACTGCTGTGCTGGTCCCTGACACCGGCCCTGGGGATAGGCTGGAGTTAACGGCACAAAGAAGGCTGAGCTACTAGGCAGGGAAGGGGGTTGGCAGCTCTGCATTATTTCTGGAAGTGGTGGGAGGGAAGCAAGGGGGAAAAATACTTAAAATATCAACGAGTGGTGCTTGGCTTAAAATTAGAAAAAAACTTCCAGAAAACAAGAATAAGGTGAGACTGCAACAGGCGGCCTGAGGAGCTGGAATGGATCCCCGAGAGCGGGGCTGGGGCTCTGAGGAACACGGTGCAGCGGGTCATCGCGGGTCCAATTCTGAGACGTAACAAACATAGGCGCCGATGTTTACTGAGTAGCTGCCGGGTGCTGTGGACCGAGGGCTTGTGTTCCCCCAGGTCCTAGGTGGAAACCCTAACCCCAGGGGGACGGTATCAGGAGGTGGCGCATTGGGAGGTCATTAGCTCATGGGGCAGCAACCTCGTGAGAGGGATTCATGCTGTTAGAAAAGCACACCCTGGCCGGGCAAAGTGACTGTAATCCCAGCATTTTGGGAGTCCGAGCGGGCGGATCGCCTGAGCTCAGGAGTTCGAGACCAGCTTGGGCAACATGGTGAAACCCCATCTCTACTAAAATACAAAATAATTAGCCAGGCATGGTGACAGGCACCTGTAGTCCCAGCTACTCAAGAGGCTGAGGCAGGAGAATTGCTTGAACCCGGGAGGCAAAGGTTGCAGTGAGCAAGATCGTGCCACTGCACTCCAGCCTGGGTGACGGAGCAAGACTCCATCTCCAAAATAAACAAAAAAGGGGCACCTCTCACCCCTTTCACCCTTGAAGATGTCATCAGGAGACAGGCCCTGGCCAGGCACCAAGTCTCCTGACACCTTGATCTTGGACATCCAGCCTTCAGAGCTGTTTTACATCATGTCTGTCATCGGCAGGCCGCCCAGGCTAAGGTGCTTTGCTATAGCCCCCGGCACAGATAAGACATAAGTGATGGGAACCACCTCATTGCACACCAACACAACTTCATTATTAAACCATTTTAAAGGTGTGGCTTCAAATGGCTAAGTAACTTGGTCAAGATCAGGTGTGCAGGCGGCTCCCCAAGTTCTCAGCCTGCTGGGACTCTTGAGGATAATGTAACCGATGCTTCCATGTCTGCAGAGAGTCGGGGGGAGGGCACCAGAGACCAGGGCCCCAGGGTACCTGAGGGTGAAACTGCAAATCTCTCCTTCCCAATGTAAACACATTACGGGTCTTCGAACCCCTTTGACTCCTCAACAGGCAGCTCAGCGATGCACCCAGCAGTGCTCAGCACGTAGGTAGCGAGCACCCAGCAAGGCACGGGGAAAGAATGGCAGAGGCCGCGCCACTCATTTTCACTGTGGTGAGAATCTGTCCTCTTAACAAATGTTAAGTACACACTACAATAACGGAACCATTGGCCTATGTTACACAGGAGACCTCCAGAAGCTTTTCATTTTGCATAACAGAAATGTTATAGCTTTTAAACAGAAACTCCCCATTTCTCCCTCCTCTGGCTTCCGACAACCACTATTCTACTCTGTTTCTATGAATTGACTGTTTTAGACGTCTCCTAAGTGAAATCACGAAGTGTTTGCCTTTCTGTGTCTGGCTTATTTCAATTAGCATAATGTCCTCAGGGTTCATCCAGGTTGCCACAAATGGCAGAATTCCCTTCTTTTTTCAGGGCTGAGTAATATTCCACTGTGTGTGTACACACACATACACAGGCACAGGCCCTCACCAGACACTGAATATCCTGGCACCTCGATCTTGGACTTCCAGAGAGCAGCCTGCCCAGCCGATCTTGAATAAGTTTCTTAATGTAACCTCTTGAAGCCACAACTTTAAAATGGGTTTATAATGGAGGAGTATTTAATAAGGTGATGCCTGTAAGAGCCCATCACTAGTGTCTTAGTTCACTCAGACTGCTGTAAAAACACACAAAAGCCACATTTTCTGCATCTACTCATTTGCTGACAGATAGTTAGCTCGCTTGCACATCTCGGCTGTCGTGAGCAATGCCGCATGAAGTTGGTAGTGCGGACATCTCTTCAAGATCCTGACTTCAGTTCTCCTAGATTAATAGCCAGAAGTGGGATTGATGGATCACATGATAGTTCTATTTTAATTTGGGGGGAACTTCCACCCTGTTTTCTATGGTGGCTGCACCATTTTATATTCCCACTAATACAGTCTAAAGTTTCCGATTCTGCATAGCTTTGCCAACCTTTATCTTTCATGGCTTTCTTTTGGTTTTTGGGTCTTGCTTTGATAATAGCCATCTTTACAGGTGTGAAGTGATATCTCATCGTGGGTTTGACTTGCATTTCTGTAATGATGGGTGATGCTGAGCCCTTTTTTGTATGCTTGTTGGCCATTTGTATATCTTCCTGGGAGAAATGTCTATTCAAGTCCTTTGTCCATTTTTTAATCCAGTTATACAGGTTGTTTTGCTATAAGATTTGAAAATGAGAACGGCAGGGGTAGAACGACCTGCTCAGGGTCACACATCTTTGTGGGCACAGCAGGGAGAACTCTGGGCCTGCTGCCCCCACATGGTACCAACCCTGGGCTCTGTCCCTTTGCCAGGCCCTTGTGACCGAAAAGGAAAAATAAAACTATTTTCAAAGTCTTTGTCTTCCTCAGTGGCAGAGCTGTAGAAAGTCACTCCTGCAAAATAAAGTAAAATTAATATGTTTAGAGCAGAGATATTTATATAAAAGCATGTTTCTCCTGTAACACCGCCTGCAGCATAAATGCGGGAACACAGCTAATCTGCGGTGAGCCAGCCTCGTGCAGAACTGGTTACAGGCCCTCTTCAGGCATCCGGCCCCTCCTCCAAGGGCTTGGTGCTGTTGCAGAGGTGGTCATGAAGGAAAGGAGGTGGATATTGCCTGGGGTGTCTGCCAGGGTGACAACCACTCTAGTCAGGTATGGTGATTGTGTGGGAAATGACACCATACAATGACCAAAAGAAAAAAAATAGGGACTGAAAGCAATGCTGTTTTTAGTATCAAATTGTTTTCCACGTCAAACAGATTCATTGTCTTCCGTGTCCGCCGTGGCTGTCCTCCTGCTGATGTGGGCAACAGTGATTGGCACCTCACGGTAGTGGGTCATCCACTTTGAGCAACGCGACCCAAGCGTATGCCTGTGCTGTGATGGTGAGCGAAGCAGCAGATCTGTGAGGTGCCTGTGGATTAACTTACGCTTTGCCTCAAGAGAGTGCTAGTTTAACTTGTAACACTGAATATCCTGACCACATATTCAAAGAGTTCAAGTAATAACAATGAGAACAATGGAAATACACCCTGTTTATGATTCATCACTGCCGGCGTTCTTGAACAGCAAGCCTGAAGATGAAGATGCTACCAGGCTCTACATGCCTGGTTGCAGGCTTTCCCTAGAGAATGGGCTCCATCTTACGAACAGAAAGTAGTTCTTGATAAAAAACACAATGTGAGGATGTGGGGAGGAGTATAGGCTGCTAGATGCCTGCCTCCAGCAGAACACGCAGTGGCCCAAGCCTGGGAACTTTGGAACAAAAGAGGCTGACCGCAGGGCTAAGCTCTCTGTGACCACGTCCTGCAGGATAGGACGGCGGCCACGTGAGGTGAGTCCGAGTGAAAGTGAAGCTACAGTGAAGAGCAGAGTGCGGGTGGGAAAGGTGACAGGCACTGAACCTGGGAAAATCCTCACCTACGAGTGTGTGGTGTCAGACAAGGGCACCCATGGTTTAGTTTTGACACTGAATAGCAAGAGCAACACGAAGGGCTGGGACCCAGGTTTCTCTCTCCTCTCCCTGGGCAAGCTGTAGACATTCATTTTTCATGAACACTACCATTTTCCTCTTTAAATCGTGGAGCTCTAAGTCCCTTTGTCATTATTCATCTTTTAGAGATAAATTATGCCACATTGTTCCTTCTTTGAAAAAGTCAAATAAAGGAATGCTTTCTGTCGTGACCCTCAGGAGCCCTCTGCCAAGATGAGGGCAGAATCTCAGACCTCCAGGTGCACATGAGCTCCACTGGGCAGAATCCAGGCCCAGAGGCCGACCTTGCTCTCCAGACCTGCTCAAGGACGCTGGACATGGGAGGGCAAGGCAGCTGATGAAGAAGTGGAGATGCTTTCTCTCATAGATACCCTACTCTTTCTCAATAGTTCCCTCCAGGACCACTGGACAACAGTGGTGGGGATGTTAGCCTGGAACCCTCCGTCACACCACAGAGCTTTGCCTGTGAGCTTCGGATAGAAGGCTTGGTCCCCACCGTAACTCAGGCCCCACTCAACTTCCTGAGAAGCAGTTAACAGCCATGCCCGTTTTCCCAGGATTCAGAAGGTTCCCAAGATGTGAGATTTTCGGGATAAGTTGGTCCCCTTACAAAGGGATAACTGGGATAAGTTGGTCCCCCTTGCAGGATGATACTTCCATCTTTCCCAAGAGTTCTTACCAAAGGGTCTCCTGTGAAAACAACTTTAATTTAATAAGTTCAGAAAGCAGGAGTCCCAACACCAGCTGAGAGCTGAGTCTGGGACTTGCTTACCTGGTTTCCACCTTCGTTTTCAGGCATACCAAGGAACATGGATCTTTCTGAAGGGAGCAAAGAAACAGAAGCCGGGACCTCACGCCACAAAGCAAACAGAAAATAGATAAAATATCACCTGAAGTTGAGTTGGAGCTCAGTCATGGTCGCAAAGAACTCACAAACGCAGAGATGCTCCTCCCTCACCGGAAGCTCACTGCTCCCTCAGGTGTGAGGACACTGAGCAGACGCCCTCCAGTCTACAGTTCCCGGCCTGCATCACAGAGCAGGGCAGCATCACGGCTTC
Source organism: Chlorocebus sabaeus (assembly GCF_047675955.1). NCBI lineage: Eukaryota > Metazoa > Chordata > Mammalia > Primates > Cercopithecidae > Chlorocebus > Chlorocebus sabaeus. Next base: position 130,248,972 of record NC_132904.1, on the reverse strand, counting down.
TCATGGAACAAAAAGGAAAAGGTGAACCCCTAGCATCTCAGCCTTCACCAACCTGACAGGTCCCGGCACCCGCCCGAGCCTCCTCCATCCCTCCATGCTCCTGGGGGCCTTCCTCCTCCCCAGCTCCAACCTTTCTGCATGTCCCACACACGCTCCATGTAGCTGCCCCACACATGACCCGGTGCTGACTGGATCCAGCTTTGGCCTTTGGACATCCCGCTTTTCACACCATCAGTTTCGCAGCCTTGAAAGTCTTGACATTTCCTGGAATTTGATTAGTTTTCAGCACCCTGGACTTCCTCTATCCTCACCTCCAGCCTCCCTGTATACTATTTTTATCTTGAACCAACCCAGACATAGAACTCGACACCTTCTCAAGGTTTTCTCAAATCAAGCCACATTCAGGGCGAGCATTAGGAAGCAAGGTGTCCTACATTAAGGATCTCGTAAGAACGACCGGAAGCAGGTGCTCAGCTGCCTTGTAGAAAATTGTTTGTACTAAAACTACTGCACTGTGGTTGTTTTCCTGTCCAAGTCCTTAACGGTTGCTCTGCCCCCGAGGTCTCCCCACTCTCCTCCTCCCTCCTGCCTCTGGGTCCATCTCTGCTCTCACCTGGGTCCACAGCTGACCCAACATTTTAAAGTCTTCCCCCATATTACTCACGGAGAGCAATTTAGTTTGCCCACTTCCTATACCAAACAACTTAAATCCATCCGGATTTGAAGAATGGGTGATGTTGTCTATTACTCCAAACCCTTTAGGAGGGTAGTTGGAGTTACATATGGCAATATCTTCATTTAGTTATTTGTTTGTTTGTTTTTGTGATGGCGTCTCGCTCTGTTGCCCAGGCTGGAGTGCAGTGATGTGATCTCAGCTCACTGCAACATCCACTTCCTGGGCTCAATCAATCCTCCTGCCTCAGCCTCTGGAGCAGCTGGGACTACAGGCATCTGCCACCATGCCCAGCTAATTTTTGTATTTTTTAGTAGACATAGGGTTTCACCATTTGGTCAGGTTGGTCTTGAACTCCTGACCTCAGGTGATTCACTTACCTTGGCCTCCCAATTCATTTAGTTTTGAGTTATACCTGTGGTGAAGGGCTCCTGATTTTGTATTTACTTTCTTTCTATTAAAATCCCTGTTGGATTTTCAAGACTTTAAAAAAAAATTCCTTGCAGTCATTTAGTTGATGGTAAATAGATAACATGATACGGGAATAGATAAATCTATGATTTGGATACATAGATTTATTTTTACTTTCTGGGTTTTTCCAAAATCCCTACCAGTCTTTCAGTAATTCTAAATAATATGAAGTTAGAGATAGGTAGATAGGTAGATGATAGAGCGGTAGAGATAGATAAAAGCTGGTTGACAGTGGGTAGATGACAGAGAATTAGATAATAAATAGGGAATAAACAGATGTATGGTAGACAGGTGAGTAGAAAACAGAGATAGCGATCAGGGAGACGTATATTTATCTCCCTGTGTTACACAAGCATGTAACAGAGTTTCATCGTTAAAACTATAAACTGCTGAAATTTATCATTGTTTCCTTTTCTTTCTTTCACTAGCTTGATTTCCCAGCTAATTCTAATGAATCTGCCATGGCGCAGAATATTTCCCCCATGGGATGAGTCTTTCCCAGCATGGGCAGCTCCTCTCTGTATCTCCTTTGCTACAGCAGCCTGTCAGGTCCGACCCACACAGGCCTCCCCTCCCTCCCTCTCTCCCTTCACCGTGGACAGCCTGTCAGGTCCGACCCACACAGGCCTCCCCTCCCTCCCTCTCTCCCTTCACCGTGGACAGCCTGTCAGGTCCAACCCACACAGGCCTCCCCTCCCTCCCTCTCTCCCTTCACCGCGGAGACTTTCTGTTGGGAAAAGTCGCTCTGCACATCTTCTGTTTCTGGCATTGTCACTTCTGGCTTGATTCTGGCTCTGAGTAGCCCTAAAGGCTACAAGGATCCCATCTGTAAATTCACCCTTCAAAGTCTGAGCAAAAATAAGCTCCAGGATGAGAATTTCCAGGGGGTAGAATGTCTTATGAAAATAGCTGATCAACTGTACTCCTCAAACATTTCACTCATAATAGGCGTTTTAAAAGGACTGGGGAACTTTCACAGATGGAAGGAGATGAAAGAGACACGAGCACAATGTGTGATCAGTCCTTCACTGGGGGAAAAGTGATGCTCTAAAGGACATTATAAACCGGGAAATGGAAATAGAGAGATAAATTTAAGTTCTCTATTAATAGTCCATTTACTGAAGGAGAAAGTAATACTGTGGGTATAAGAGTATTTTTCCTCAGGCAAAGAACCACATCTGTCCTTTTCTTAGATTCACCTGTTTTTGAGATTCTTTTCCCCATTTGCCTCTCTGCATATATACATATTTTCTTTTTAACTGTACATTTATTTGATAATAAATCATATATGTATATGTATCATGTCCCTTTATTCTAAAATATTTCCCCATCTTTGTGGTTTTATCTGCCTTTGGTCTTTGATGATGGTGACGTACTGATGGGGTTTTGGTGTGGGTGTCCTTTCTGTTTGTTAGTTTTCCTTCTAACAGTCAGGACCCTCAGCTGTAGGTCTCTTGGAGTTTGCTTGAGCTCCACTCCAGACCCTGTTTGCCTGGGTATCAGCAGCGGAGGCTGCAGAAGATAGAGTATTGCTGAACAGCGAGTGTTGCTGTCTGATTCTTGCTCTGGAAGCTTCATCTCAGGGGTGTACCCTGCCGTGTGAGGTGTGAGGTGCCAGTCTGCACCTACTGGGGGATGTCTCCCAGTTAGGCTACTCAGGGGTCAGGGACCCACTTGAGCAGGCAGTCTGTCCGTTCTCAGATCTCAACCTCCGTGCTGGGAGATCCACTGCTCTCTTCAAAGCTGTCAGACAGGGGCATTTACCTCTGCCGAGGTTTCTGCTGCTTTTTGTTTAACTATGCCCTGTCCCCAGAGGAAGAGTCTACAGAGGCAGGCAGGCCTCCTTGAGCTGTGGTGGGCTCCACCCAATTCGAGCTTCCCGGCAGCTTTTTTTACCTACTTAAGCCTCAGCAATGGTGGGCGCCCATCCCCCAGCCTCATTGCCGCCTTGCCGTTAGATCTCAGACTGCTGTGCTAGCAATGAGGGAGGCTCCGTGGGCATGGGACCTTCCGGGCCAGGTGTGGGATATAATCTCCTGGTGTGCCGTTTGCTAAGACCCTTGGTAAAGCGCAGTATTAGGGTGAGTGTTACCCGATTTACCAGGTGTTGTGTGTCTCAATTTCCTTTAGCTGGGAAAAGAAATTCCCTTCCCGCTTGCACTTCCCAGGTGAGGCGATGCCTCGCCTTGCTTCAGCTCTCGCTGGTTGGGCTGCACCCGCTGACCAGCACCGACTGTCCAACGTGCCCCAGTGAGATGAACCCGGTACCTCCGTTGAAAATGCAGAAATCACCCATCTTCTGTGTCGCTCACGCTGGGAGCTGGAGGCTGGAGCTGTTCCTATTCAGCCATCTTGGGCGCGCCTGATCTGGTTTTTTACCCAAGATGAATCTTAAGTGGTGCTGCGTATTGTAAAATAAGGTAGGTTTGCTAGTAAGTCAATCAAAATCTACACAAATATGAGAAAGCCCTAGAGAGGGAGAGCAGAACATGCCTTCAGCACTCCCCACCCTCACAGAACCACACACACTTTCAGAGATGCAGGGCCCTGGCCGAGCAATGCAAGATGAGGTTTAACAGGATTGTGCCCCTACTTCATGATGGATAGTTTCTTACTCCTCTAAGTGAAAAACAAAATAATCACTTTCTCTAGTCTAGGGAAAATTTGCAGCACAGTGGTCATTTGAAATCAACTTGGAAAAGGCAGATTCAAAGTTCCATTGGCAGTTTGACTTGTAGCCATCTCTCCCATCCTCACAACCAGAAAAAAGCTGAACAAACCGAGAAACAACAACTCTCCTGAGATGTCTCAGAGAATTGAAGTCATGGGCAAAGGACGCTTCAATAGCTGGAGAGAGAGGTGGGTACAAAGAATCACAGCTTACTGGGAGCAATAGTTCAGGGGCAGAAGCCACTGCCGAGCCAGTTCTGACAGGAACACTTAAACTGTAATGGATGAATTTCTGGAGGCACATGCCTAGCTTGAAATAAACTGAAGTCAACTTATCTTCAATGGAGAAGCAAAAGCAATTCCATGAAGAAAGAGTGTTTTCAACAAATGGTGCTGGAACAACTGGGCATGCACATGCAAAAAAGAGAGGAGATCTATACAGAATTCATATGTGTCACAAAAATCTCAAAACGGATTACAAACTTAAACATAAAACTCAAAATTTTTAAACTTCTAGCAGGTGACATAGGGGAGAATCTAGATGATCTTGGATTTGGTGATGATTTTTTAAATACAACACCTAAAGCCACACTCCGTGAAAGAACAAATTGTGTGAGTGGAAGTGGACATCTGCAAAACTAAAATATTCTGCACTGTGAAAGACACTGTTAAAAAATTTAAAGACAAACCAAAGACTGGGATAAAAAACTTGCAAAACTCATACTTGATAGAGGACTTGGGTATGCAATGAACCCTTAAAGCTGAACAATTACAAAGTAACCAACTCGGTTTAAAAATGAGTAAAATATCTGAACAGGCATCTCACCAAAGAAGATATATAGATGGAAAATGAGCATGTAAAAAGATGATCAACATCATATGCCGTTATGAAACTACAAATTTAAACAAAGAGATACCACTACACTCCTATTAGAATGACGAAATCCAAAACGCTGACATCTCCAAATGCTGACGAGGATGTGGAGCAACAGGAACTCTCATTCATTGCTGGTGGGAACGCACAGTGCTAGCGCCACTTAGAAAGACATTTTGGCAATCTTTTACAAAGTTAAATATACTCTGAATATACGATTTAATAATCATATTGCTTTGGTTTCACCCAGATGAGTTGAAAACTTATGTATACAGAAAAACACGCACAAATATGGTTACAGCAGCTTTATTTATAATTTCCAACACTTGGAAGCAACCAAGATGCCCTTCAGCATGTGAAATGTATAAACAAACTCTGGTACATCTAGACTATGGAATATTATTCAGTGCTAAAAATAAATTAGTGATTGAGCTATGAAAAGATGCGGAAGAAACGTAAAGGTATATTGCTAAGTAAAGGTGCCAATCTGAAAACACTGCATACTGTGTAATTCCAACTGTATGGCTGATCCAGTTTGAATTGGTCGTCTCTAAATCTCACACTGAGTTTTAATCCCCAGGGTTGGAAGTGGGTCCTGGTGGCAGGTGTTTGGGTCATGAGGACAGTGACTTCTCACGAGACCTGGTTGCTTAAAAGTGTGTGACACCTTCCCCACCCCTTGTTCCTTCTCTGGCCATGTGAGATGCCTGCTCTTGCTTTATCTTTGTAAGACTGTAAGCTTCCTGAGGCCTACCCAGAAGCCTAACAGATGCCAGCACTCTGCTTCCTGTACATCCTGCAGAACCATGAGCCAATTAAACCTCTTTTCTTTATAAATCACTCAGTCTCAGGTATTTCTTTACAGCAATGCAAGAACAGCCTAACACTATGACATTGTGAAAATGGCAAAACTATGGAGATAGTTAAAACATCAGTGGTTGCCAGGAGTTGAGGGAGAGTGGGAATCATGGGTAGGTGGAGCACAGGGATCTTTAGGTCCGTGAAGTTGTTCTGGATGACACTATAATTTGTCAAAATCCATACAACTGTACACAAAGAGTGAATCCTAATGTAAGCCATGGCCTTGAGTTAGTAGTCAGGTGTCAAGACTGGTTCATCAGCTGGGTGCAGTGGCTCATGCCTGCAATCTTAGCACTTTGGGAGGCTGAGGTGGATGGATCACCTGAGGTCAGAAGTTCAAGACCAACCTGGCCAACATGGTGAAACTATATCTCATTAAAAAAAAAATTAGCCAGGCTTGGTGATGCCCACCTGTGGTCCCAGCTCCTCAGGAGGCTGAGGCAGGAGAATCACTTGAACCTGGGAGGCAGAGGTTGCGGTGAGCCAAGATCACACCACTGCACTCCAGCCTGAAGCCTGAATGACAGAGTGAGACTCGTCTCAAAAAAAAAAAAAAAAAAAAAAGACAGGCTCATCCGTTGTAACAGATGGACCACACTCATGTGCGATGCTGGTGACAGAGAAGACTGCAAAAGCTGCAGTTGTCGGGGAGGGGGCTGTGTGTGGTAACGCTCGCACTCTCTGAGCAATTTTTCTATAAACCTTAAACTGCTCTACAAAATAAAGTCTACTAATTTTCTTAAAACACATGTTTGTTTATGTTTTGTTATTTTGTTTACATAAAAAATCCTCCATAACCAGGGCTTTCCAGGTATGACAGTGCCACTGTAATTCAAGACATTAACTAAAAAGGGAGAAAAATTACATAATCTTCTTCAGAAATTTTTTAAAGCATTTGTTAAAATTCACAAAGAAAAATCTTAGAAAGTTAGAAATAGAATGAAATGTCATTAATCTTATAAATTGTATCTATTTTGTTGAATCACATGAAATTTCCATTCTTGTAAATCAAATCCCAAAAATGAATATCATACTTACCCTGAATTATTGAAAAAACAAGGAAAGGATGCTGCCTTTTATTCCTTCTATTCAATATTGTACTGGAGTTGCTAGTCAGTGCTTAGGATAAGATAAAGAAAAGAAATTCATGTGGAGGGGAAAGAAAGAAAGAAACGTTACCTATAAACAACATGATCATGAACATAGAACCAGAAGTCACATAACATTTTCAAAGTTAGTGAGTAGTTTTGTGGTGGAGATTCTCTTTCTCTTTCTCTCACACACACACTCTCATGACCTCAGCGCTGCCTGGCACCACTCCTCCGTCCACATGGTAGCACAGGGTAGAAAGTTTTGTATTGCTGATATTTTGGAGGATGTCAAGCAAGTCAGTGATTAATCTGTGCTCAGCACAGTGGCAGCCTTCTCTCTGTGTCACTCCAGTGGAAGGCTTGCTGGGGAGCCTTCCCTGCAGTGTGATGGGTTCATTGTGAGGAGAAGATCTGTTCGTTGTGTTATCCCCAGCATCTGGCAAAAGATGGCTTAGAAAAGGGCACTACAAGTGTTTGTGCCTGTTGATTTATGTAACTTTCCTATCTCGCTCCTGAGATAGGAATATAGAATTAACTCCCTTTAAAGTAAAAAGAGCACTACAAGTGTTTGTGCCTATTGATTTATGTAACTTTCTTATCTCGCTCCTGAGATAGGAATATAGAATTAACTCCCTTTAAAGTAATATATTCCCAGTTCTCAGTACTAAGTGTGATCTTACAGAGCTCTGGAGCCCACCTCGCTTTTGACCCTGCTCGAATGTATCAGCTCTGGAGAGGATCTCCTGTCTCCAGCCCTAGGCTGTGTGCTCTTCCACTGCCTGAATGTGTGGTGGAGCTCCAGCTTGTCAGGCCACCTAAAACTACTATGGTATAATCCATACCCAGTAAAATATTCCAGAGAGTAAAGGAAATTCATACATCTTAGGGAAAAGAAAATTTAGTGAACTCCATATAATGCAGGTCAATCTCACTTTGAGCAAATTCACTGAGATCTTTTATACATTCAATCAATTAAATCAAGGACTCAACTTCATAAATGGCTGCCTCTTTTTTGAAGCCAATTAAGGCTTCAAAGAAACTACAAAAGGAAAGTGAACTTCAAATGCCCGTGAAGGATCAATTAACACCTTGAAATTTCCATCTAAAAGCTTTCTTAATGGGTACCTGACTAATGCATGCTTAAATTCTAATAAGCACTGATAATAGAATCCTAATAAAGTTGTTTAGGTTTGGCGTTTTTAATGACAGTACCTATTTGATAGTCTACATTGAGCAGTAGATAGAGTGTGAGAAGAATCTAATTTTAAGTAAATAAGTAGTGGTGTATATGATTATATAAGTGTCACAGAGATACAGATATATGTAAATACTCATCGTTTTTAAATAAACTTTTAAATTAATAACACACCTACATAAAATGCTCAAATATGTGTATACTATGATGAATTTCACAAAATGAACACACCCATGTAACCACCACCACCAAAAATAATGAATAGAATCCCTACATTCTGTTCCAGCCACTACTTACATCTTCTTTAAAGCTAACACTGTTCGGACGCTTAATGACACACATTAGTTCTGCTGGTTTGATCTGGAAGTAGAAAAGTATAGCAGAACAGTTGAGTACATAGAAGCTTTGTGTCTGGCTTTTTTGCTCAGCCTTTTATTTGTAAAGCACACTGAGGTTGTTGCATGCAGCGGCGTCTATTGGCGCTTTCTTATGTGAACACCGCCAATGTCTTCTACTGATGCTCGAATTGTTTCTCGCTTGAGGCTGTTAAGAATGACGCTGCCATGTTGAGTCTTGTACGTGGTTGGATTTTGCTTTTGCTGCATCTTGTGTTTCTGTTGAGTACATACCAAGATGTGAAAAATCTGCTTCACCACAGTGAATGTATACACGACCCTTTAGTAGACACTGTTGGCCAGTTTTCCAAATGGTCTTACTGTTCCGTACGCCAACCCTCGGAATAAAGATTCCAGCTGTTCTACGTGTTCTCTGACACTCAATGGTGTCAGCATTTTATATTTTAGCCATTGCGGTGTGTGCGTAGTGTTATCTAATTGTGCCTTTAATTTGTGTTTCCCTGATAACCAACTCATTTGAGCACATTTTCATGTATTTGTTGTGCATTTGGATATGCTGATGTGTGAAATGTCTATTCAAGTACTTTGCCCTTTATTCTGTTGACTTGATAGCTCTGTATATATTCTGGATAAAGACCCTTTGCTCAATGTAAGTGGTGTAAATATCTTCTGATATGCCCTGGCCTGCCTTTCCACTCTCATGACGCTCAGATGAACAGACTCTTCGTTTCATTGTAATCCAATTTACTGCCTTTTTTGCTTCCTATTTTAGGCTTTCTTACTTAAGTTTATTAAGATAGTCTCACATGTGCTAGACTCTTTATTATTTTATTTTTCACATTTAAGGGCATAATCCTGGAAATTATTTTGTTTGTTGAGTGAATTAAAGACTAAAGTCAATCTCCCCTTCTTTTCACTCTTTATTTCTCTTAAGCCACTATCTATTTGGTTTATTTTTTAAAATCTCCTTCTAGTTTAATCTTCATTTTAATGTCTATTTTTGTTGTATTTCTATTTATTTTCTCAATTATTTTTTTCCTCCTTTCTGAATTTCTCTAACTTTTTAAGGCTGATTTTCATGTCTTCTGTTATTTTCTTAAGTATCTAGAGATTGTTTTGAAATATAAGGTTATAGTTTTTATTTGTTTCGTAGACTTGTATTTCTGACATTTTTCCTTTGGCTGTAAGAATATGATTCTGTTCTTCATTCTCATTAAATTCTTATAAAAAACATTCCATGGCTTCCTCGTACAAGTGAGATCATGAGGCGTTTTTCTTTCTGCGTTTGGCTTATTTCACTCGGCACAGTGTCCTCTGTTTCATCCATGTGGTTGTAGATAGAAATTTATCCTTTATAAAGTGTGGATATTGTTCCTTTGCGTATGGACAGGAAACCCACTTTATTCACAGTTTTCACTTTCCGTGGTTTCAGTTACCCACCATCAACTGTGTTCCAAAATAGGTGAATACAGCACAGTAATTGTGGGCTGGGTGTGGCGGCTCACACCTGTAATCCCAGAACTTTGGGAGGCTGAGGCGGGTGGATCACAAGGTCAGAAGATTGAGACCACCCTGGCTAACATGGTGAATCCCTGTCTCTACTAAAAATACAAAAAACTAGCCGGGCGAGGTGGCGGCGCCTGTAGTCCCAGCTACTCGGGAGGCTGAGGCAGGAGAATGGCGTGAACCCGGGAGACAGAACTTGCAGTGAGCCAGTGAGCCAAGATCGTGCCACTGCACTCCAGCCTGGGTGACAGAGCAAGACTCCATCTCAAAAAAAACAAAAAAAAGAAATTGTGAGAGAGAGACGGAGATCACATTTACACACCACTTGTTGCACAATCTTATTATTATGTTCTATTTTATCATTATTAGTTGTTTTAATCTCTTACTATGTCTAATATATCAATATTTATTGAATTTATTATATAAGTTAGACTTTGTCATAGGTATGGATGTATGGGAAAACACACAGTATGTACAGGTTCGGTACTATCCGCCGTTTCAGGCATCCACTGTGGGTCACGGAAAGTCTCCCCTGTGGAAACGGGGTAGCTCATGGACACCACAATCTCCTCCTCCATTCAACTACAATGGGCACATAAATTGTTTCCGTATCTCGGCTCTTGTGAGTGATGCTGCCTTAATACGGGAGCACGGAAATCTTCATGAAAAAACTCACATAAATAAAAACAGAGCAGAAGTACCAGGAGTGGTGGGTGGAGGAAACAGGGAGAAGTAGGTCAAAGGGTACAAAGTGTAGTTAGATTGGTTAAGCAAATCTAGAGACTTAACGTGGAACAGGAACGTGCAACGTTAATGTTGTTGCATTGTATATTAAACATCTGCTGAGAGTAGACTTCAGGTACTCTTACCACAAAAGAAAAAAATAACCGTGGAAGGGGACGGACATGTCGATTTGTTTGAGCATAGTAATCATTCACTGTGCAAATGCTTATAGAAACATGTTGTACATCTTAAATGCATACAATAAAAATAAATTGTAAGTTGAAAAACCTATGTGATTCAACCATCATCCTTTTCTGTTTCTGATTTTTAGATGAAACTAATTTTCTTCAGCTTTTAGCAGGAAGAGAGATCACAAGAGCTCTCCAGCTTCATACCTAAAGCTTCCTCTTCTGTTACTTCAGTAAAGTGGGTGAGAAGCTACTCAGCACCTCCCACGGCCACCTAGCTCTGTCTTTGCCCCACTTGTATCCGGACCCTGCATTCATTTGCCCCGTTGGTCCCGTCCTGCTCTGCTAGGTTGACTGCTCTTCCCAGGAGGTTGCATAGCCACGTGGGGTTCTGTCTTGGAAGGGATCTTCAGCTGCTTAGATTTCACAGTTCACGAGGCCCAGATTGCTCTGGCCCTGCAGACGTCACCAAAGGCCCCGACCTTCACTTGTGAACTGGAGCAAGCCAAACCCATCCCCGTGACAGCTGCTTTGCTCAAATTGGCGCTGTTTGCCTTTGGCTGCTGGGGGCTCTGCTTAAGACGTGGCTAAAAACCAGGCATTAATTCAGCTCATGAGAGCCTGTGTGAGAACGCCTGTGTCTGAAGCTTTTAGGAGAAGACAGAACAAGATGAGAAAGAAGTAGACAAGTAGTAGCTGAAGCACCAAAAATGGTTCTTCCTGCTAAAAGTTCAGAGATTTTGAACAAGCCTCATCTACAGATTCATTATCCTTTCTGATTGATTAGAAACACAAGAAATGTAATTAGTTAGAAAGTGTTTTTCTAAATTACGAAATATCTTGGAAACTCATTTCCCATCAGTATATTAATGGACACTTGGATCATCTCTCTCCATTTAAGAAAGTGTTCCTGTTGCCATCGTCGAACAAGTTACCATTCCTAGTTTCCAATCATTGAAAACATTCAACAAATATTTATTAAGCCCCTAATGTATGCCAAGAACGGTTACCGTGATCAGTCAGGTTTCAGGCATGAAACAAATAGGCAGGCAGCCTGAGGAGTAACATGAGGAATAATTAACGAAGGAGATATTTACAAATGTGTGGGCTATAGGATAGGAAGGACTAGGAATCCGGAATACAAATACTCAATAGGAAAGTCCACAATGGATGTTGAGATCTCCCAGGGCTGTCAATCAATGTGTGGGGGAGTTAAAATACCATCAGGCGCCAAGGGGCATGACCAGGGCCAGGGAGAACCGTGACCCTCATTCACTCTCCTCCCACCCTCCAGTCTTCATGCAGGGCTCCCCTTGAAGCTGGCTGGAGCCCAAAGTCAGGAGTCCCCACTGTTGCCCTCAGATGGCTCAACTTCCTGCTGCCCAGAGCAGAGACGACAGGAGCGAGGTGGACGCAGGGGGCCAAATGGGTGATCTGATCTCCAAAGCCTCCAGAGAGAGGCAGAACAAACAGGGGCAGTCCCTGGCCCCAGGAGCCCACGTTCCGGTGGGGGAAGGAAGACAATGACAAACACACAATTTAAAGTCAAGTAGGAAGAAAAGCCAGATGGGACGAAGGAAGACTAGAGGCCCGTGCTGAAGCCGTGGGAAAGGTGTCTGGGTGCCAACCTTTGAGAATGTGCGCTGTGAGCAGAGACCGTGAACCCCTGGGCAGAGAGAACGACGCAAAGTGGGTGGGAATCTGCTTCAGAAACTCGAGGCGTGTTGGGATCAGAAGGTGATTCTTTTTTTTTTTTTTTTTTTTCATTTTGCTGTTGAAACAAGTACAAGGAATTTCCACTTGAATATTACTTCCTATAAGCAATTGCTTTAAAGCTTTAAGGAAAACAAGAAACACTACCAAAAAAAGACACGTTCTTAAGCTCCAGTGTGGGCAGTGTCATCTGTGTCTGAAATGTTTGAGGAGGTCACATCTGCCTTCCAGGGTTGCCTCATGTTTTGCCTTTTTGAGGAGGGAACAGTCAGTAGAATGGAAGCTTGGGAAAATGCAATGCCTCACTGGAGGTTACATACAAGGTGAAGAGCGAGCTTTGTGGAAGAGCCACCTGCAGAGAGCTGTGCCTCCATGGAGAGAAGCAGCCAGCCCACAGCCCTCCAGGAGGAAGACGGATCCATGTCCTGGCCCTGCCCCGCTCCTCTCCACCATTGCTAGTTCTTTCCATTTCTGAAGCCCAGCTGGCAGCCAGAGAACCCAGGGAACCTCCCAGGGAGGGGACAGGTGCCCTTCCCCGTCCACAGCAGGGGCAGATGGATGCGGTCAGCACAGTGAAGCGATTGCAAGCATACAGCACACAGCACGATGGACTGAGGACGGCAGCCTGGGTGTGCAGGGCCCGGGCATTTGACAGGCAAGTGGCAGTTCTGCTCCAGGAAACCCTGCCCAGCCCGCCCTCCCTGCCTGCATGAGGAGAATTCGTCGCACTGTTTGAGATCGCACTGGGTGCTCTGCCGCCTGTGGTCTTCTGGAATGCCTTGCTGTGAAGGGCAGAAAACGTACCCTACATTGGATTATACCGTGCTGGCTGCAGTACAGCTAACAGAAGAGGTGTATAAAGGGCAAAACCAGAATTTGAACTCCGGCATGCTGGCTTTAAAACCCAAGTCACAGGCAAGGAGGTCGTACATCACTCCCAGAGCTGGTCTGTGGCCATTTGGGGAAGAAATGAGCAACGTCAGTGTTAGGGAATCCAGGTCACATTTAATAAATGTAAAAATAGACAGACAATCAAATAAATGCTTTTTTCCTCTTCAGAGAGGAAAGGCTATTAGATTCTAAACTGGGATACCCTGGGGCATCTGTATTTTTCCAAGACGGTTTTTAAGAATGGACAAGACTCTATCAGGCATGGGTATGGAACTTAACCGTGTAGAGAGGCACAAACTGGGTTGTCGAGAAAAACATCCGTGGCCCAGGGCAGGTTCTAAGCAGAATGAAATAAATACAATGATGATGAGAGTCATGTCTGGGGCCTTCTCTGATCCTGCCATGATTCTTTTCATCTTGCCTAGTCCTCCAATAGGAGAGATTTTTCAGTCCCATCAGTCTATCCTCATCCCCACTCCTGGTTCCCATTCCGGGGAATCCTGAAGTGTTATGTACCCACAGAGCAATAGCTAATGTGTTAACAGACGATAAAGAACAACCCTAGGACAATCACTAAGGGCACTCACCTTTTAGGGGGCTCATCTCCGAGAACCTCCCTTCTCTTGTTGGTGGCCAGTGCTAGATTGCCTGCTGGGACTCCCCACCCTGAACCTAAACTGCCAAGAGATGAGCACCCGGCCCAAAACCTCCTCAAAGCTGCTAACTTCTCGGGTGGCTGAGGAGATGCCTCTGTGGATGAGGCAAGGCCCCAGATAGGTTACCACAGAACTCTCGTCTCAGCCCCAGGAGCTCACTGGATTGCAGGGAGTCTGAGACTGCGAGTTTACCTACACGTTTTTCACTCTTATCTTCAGACCTAGCAAATCTGAGATTGGGAGTTTACCTACACGTTTTTCACTCTTCAGACCTAGCTATCCAGTTAAATGCTTGTTCTTAGGCTGGGTGTGGTGGCTCATGCCTGTAATCCCAGCACTTTGGGAGGCCAGGGCAGGCAGATCACTTGAGCTCAGGAGTTTGAGACCAGATTGGCCAACATGGCAAAACCTTATGCCTACTAAAACTACAAAAAATTAGTCCAGCATGGTGGCGCGTGCCTATAGGAGGCTGAGGTGGGAAGATTGCCTGAGCCCAGGAGGCAGAGGTTGCAGTGAGCTGAGATCTCACCGCGGCACTGTAGCCTGGGCAACAGAGAAAGACCCTGTCTCAAAAAAAAAAAAAAAAAAAAAGTTTGTTCTTCAGAGATGCTGAATGAAAACAGGTTTTCAGATACCTCTAAGAGAAAAAATGCTAGCATGGGCAATACGCTTCGGTTGCCACCACCTGAGTAGGATAAATTCTGTCTCCCATACAGGTTCAGTTCATGTGGAATGTATTATCCCCCCAGGAAGCATGTCCTGTCTCACGGATCAGGCCATTACTGCCCTTGTGCACAGGGGCCAAGGGAGCTGGGAGGAGGGGCGTTAGCAGCAATGACCTCATGTTCTTGTTCGAAGATCGTAAATCCTTATTATAGAGACAGGAATAGGATGTAGTGGCAGGGAAAGGGCCCACATGAAAAATAGAAAGAACCATCACAAAAGCCCTCTCTCTACAAGGGTGATTTGACTTCATCAGGGACTGAGGAGTGACAGGAGAGGAAGATTTCTCACGGAACAGTGACAGTGCCTTGATCAAGACAGATCAGACCCTGGGTCTGTGGCACATTGATCTCCAGCCCTGTGCTCCCCCTGAGACCCTGGGTGGTGGCTGCAACTTAGGAGACCTTTAAAAGCTGATGTTCTAGAAAAAGTGCTCAAATGGGCATCAGGAGACTCGGAGCGGGTCCTGATTTTTCACTGATTTTATAAAATGGTAGGAATGGACACAATGAGTTATTTAGAGCATTATTAATGATGAAGTTCCAATCCTAAGTCACCTGTCATTGTGGGGTAGCTTCCTAAAGTACCACGGTCTCTTTGTTGTAGGGTTTGGGCTCATAGCCCAGGCATTCACTCAGGCTCTTGTTTGTTCATCCACTCAGTCAGCTGCTATTAATGGAGCACGTTTCCAATAAGGGACTAGGAAGCATCTTCAGTACTCCTTGGGACCATATTCAAGTCTCTGTCTTCGTTTCTCTCTCTGCTGCATTTATCCCTTACACACCCAAATCAGTTATCATTTTGCCAAGGGAAAAAAAAGATTAATTAATTGGCATTAATGTTTGTCTATCAAGTCCACCCCCATACCCAGTAACAACCCCACCAGACCCAGAGTGTAGAGGCTCCCTCCGCTAGGGTGCTCAGAAACGTCCTTTGTTCCTTCCAAGATTGCTCCTCATTATTTTTGACAAGGATTACAGTTACAGAAACATTATCAAATTCTGTTTTGGGGCAATGATGGAGTAACAAGGAATGGATTTAACCTCCTGCCATAAACAGCTAGACAAAATATATAAAACAACTGTTCTGAGACATTGGATAACAGTTATCACAGAGTTTGTGATCTCTGAGAGGACAGAAGCACATATAAAGAGCTTGTGTTGTTATTCTGCCTGAAAAGATTTTCAAGATTTGGTGATGGAAGGGAAATGCGAACGGAGCCTGTCGGCCCCGCTGAGTTGAGAGGCAGAGATTAGACGTTAGAGCAGTGGATTCATCCAGAACTCACAGATAAAGCGCTCCAGAAATGTGTGTACTATCCTCTCAAGAGTTTGCTGAGTGTTAGGATGTGCATGCTTGATTGAATCTCCACGAAGCTGACTGAGATTACCATGGAGTTAGAAGCTAACAATTTTCAGAGCTGGTATAGGGCAGGGAGATGTTCAATTCTATCTCAGCTCAGGTTGTTATAACAAATTACCACAGACTGGGTGACCTAAGCAACAAACATTCATTTCTCACAGTCCTAGAGGCTCAGATGTCCAAGATCAAGGTGCCAGCAGATCCAGTGTTTGGAGAGGGCCTGCCTCCTGGTTTGCAGATGGCCGTATTCTTGTTATATCCTCACACGGTGGAGAAGAGAAAGAGAGGAAGCAAGTTCTTTCTTGCGTCTTCTTGTCAGAAGGCACTAATCCCATTGAGGCAACTAACCCATTCTCGTGGCTTTCCTCCCACAGGGCCTGCTTTCTAATACCACCCGTTAAGGGCGAGGGTTTTAACTTATGAATTTGGCAGGAGGACACAAACATGCAGTCCACAGTACATTCAACCAGCCACAGTGAAGAGTCTTCAGTGAACACCCAAGACATTTGGTGAAGAGCCAGAGGAGACGTGCCTTAGTCGGAGGAGACGTGCCTTAGTCGGAGGGCTGAATTTCCTAGAGGGAAGATGACTGTAGACTCTTCCTATGACCATTTAAAGATAGACCTCAAAAAGATCAAACTCACTTACAAATGACTTGATTGTAAAACAAAGTCTGTCACTCTTTAAGTGATGACAATAAAACCCACGCATTCATAATGTAACATATAAAGCAACCAGCATGCAATCAAAAATTAGTAAACGTGCAAAGAAGTAGGTACACATGACCCATAGGGAAGAGAAAAAGAATACAACACAACTATGAATAATATCTCTTATAAAGAGAGATGCAAAATTTTCTAACAATATAGTAGCAAACCAAATTTAGCAACATTTAAAAATTCACCATGATCATGTGAGATTTATCCCAATTATGCAACATTGGCTTAACACATAAAAATTAATGTAATGCACAATATGAATAAAATAAAGGATAAAACCATATTTTCATCTCAATAGATGCAACAAAAGTATGTTACAAAATCCAATACTTTTCATGATACAAACAACCAACAAACTAGACATAGAATAAAACCTTTTCAAGCTGATGAGGGAATCTACAAAAATCCCAAACTAATAATCATACTAAATAATGAAAGACTGAAGGCTTTCTCCCAAGACCAGAAATAAGTCAAGAATGTCTGTTGTTTTCAGCTGTTACCAGCCAGGGCAACTGGGGAGAAGGTGGCCTCAAGTAATGCTCCCACCTTGACCTCCCCAAGTGTTGGGATGACAGGTGTGAGCCCCACACCCATGCTGGGAACTCATATTAAGTGCAAGTTACACCTTGCTGGTTAACAATAGCAGCCACATCTAACTGTGGAAGTAACGGGAAGGAGTTTCCTGGGAGGAGTGTGTGCCAGGTGCTGGAGCAGAGCAAAGCAATGTGGCTCTCTACTGACAGATATCTGAGTGAAGGAAGGTAGGTTTAAACGTCACAGAAAGAACTGCAGTTCGATTTTAAGAACGCACACCACCATTCTCTTTCTGACATTGAAACTGGAATTGTAGGATTCGATACAAGCTTCTTTCTAAACATAGGTGTAACACGCTTCCTCTGCCTTGGGGAATTGAGCAGACTTGATGTAATGTCCTCTTACTTAGAGCACCAGCCTTAACTGGTGAGGGATGGTCTCTCAGGCTCTGCAGACGCATCACGCAGCAGGGAAGCCGGTGCATGTTCACATCGCAGACGCAGCACGTAGCAGGGAAACCGGGCCAAGACCCGGATGCTGACCCCAGGCCACAGCCAGCTCGACTGGCCACTCACACCCCATTTGCGGGTATCAGGGGCTGGATTCAGCCACCAGATTTAGACACTACATTCTCCTTCATTTTAAATCATGGTTCTATTTCCAACCCTGAGGTAAATCAAGGTAGAAACACCATGGATTCCAGAGATATTGAAATGTTCTAAATATTTTAAACCAGCTGCAGAAAACGTGATCTACAAGGCAAAATTCTTGAGTCCCACTTCTAGCTTCGAACCTCTGGCTTCTCTAAGGTCTTCTCAAAGTCTGCTCAATTCCCCAAGGCAGAGGAAGCACGTTACATCGATGTTTGGAAAGAAGCTTGTGTTAATCCTGCAATTCCTGTTTCCATGTCAGAGGTTCCGATGCTAAACCACAGTCTGGAGCAGCAGGACAGCTGAAGATTATGTGGACTTATTTTGTTTTGCTTTGATTCTGGAGGAAGTGAAGCAACCCATCTATTTTCACTTATCTTGTAAAATGGTAGGGAAAAGCCGTCACTTTCGCAGCCTCTGCGGGTGTGTGTGCACAGGCACAGTGACGGGCAGGTGGTGCTCCCCGCAGGAGTGAGGCCAGGATCAGCAGCATCCCCCGCAACCCTCACAAAGTGCCCGTCTCTCAACGCCAGGCCAGTGTCTGTCCAGTTCCGTCGTTCTCTGGGAGGCAGGTGCACCGGTGGCAGCCTTCACTTTTTCCCTCCCACTCGTAACATGTGGAAAACCACCACTGCTCTTTGCAGCGGCTGGATAATAAGGAACCATTTTATGAGTTGAAGGAAATGTGAAATAAAGAGAAGAGGCGCCGAGAAAGGTAGGAAGTGCTTCCTCACCTCAGGGGTGCGTTTGAAACCTGTCAGCTCTCAATTAACAGGTCCACAATTCAATTCCCAAGTCAGGTTTGTCTCTGTTCAGGTCAAGCAGAATTATTAGAAGTGTCAAGAGAAGTTGTTTTAAAGAGTCTCCAGAAAGGGGAAGAGCTCCTTCCAAGGAAGCACCAGCCCTGATGGGTCAGAGGCACCTGAGACAGGCTGCTCCATTTTCAAAGTGGTGGGTGTTTAAGAAGCCCCATGAGTGTCCAGGCAGATGTGCTTATGGAGTGAGGATTCTTCCTCCAGAGAATGAAGCCTGTCTGTGTGTTCTGTGAGCCGCAGGACCCCCACCCTATGGCACTGCACCCTCTGCCCTGCTCCTTCCTCCCGCGCAGCCCTCACCACCCCCCTTCCATGAGATTCTTCTCCTAGCGGTCACCAGCCCTCTGCCTTCTCCCCTGAGCCTCCGCTCTCTCCTAAGTGTAGCAGGTCCACTGCCCAGTGATGCACCAAGACACGGGTTGCTGCAAAGAGAGAGGTTGAATTATAGGGCCCCGCGTTGAGGAGAGAAGAGGAAACCTCCAATCCGTCTCCCTGAGGTCTTTGGGACTAGGATTCTTAAGGATTTGGAAGTGGGCTGAAGGGTGGAGATCATTGGTTGGTCAAAAAGTGCAGGGTGGGATCCTGCGACGGGGAGAGGAAGAAGCTGTATTCTCTCGCTGGTTCCGTCCTGCCGTGGGAGTCTTCAAACTGGCTGGCATCGGCTGTCCCACCGGCATTCAGGACCTGTTCAATCAATTCTTAAACAACAGCCGCGCCACCCTAACGTCAGAGAGCGTGTCTACAGGAGCGACTGGGATATGCATGGCGGTACCTGCTGATTTTTGCCTGTAAGGAAGTGGGTCAAAGTGCTGGCTGATTAGTGTGTAATTACGGCTCTATTTCCACCCAGAATTCCTGTTAACTCTGTAAGAACAGCTCCACTGTCTGCACAGGATGAAGGGCTGGGAACTGGGTGCTGACGCCTAGGGCTGGCCGTGGGGCAGCTGCAGCAGGATGTGAGAGAGGATGGGGTCAGGGAGACCACTTTGAGGCCCGTTTTGTCTGGGCCTTAGTTTTCTTAACATGCATTCAGTCAGCTTCTGCCAGCACCTGGGCCTCCTCGCTGGAGAAAAGCAGTGAGAGTTCTGTGTCCCTGGGTGGGAGGCCCTGATCAGTCACCCAGATGAGAGGTCCAGTGGGCCTGGAGCCCAGGGGCTGGTGCTGAGGAGGCGGAGATGGTGCCCTCTCAGGGGCAGTGTTCTGCCTGGTGGGGGTGCTTTCTGGGTACACACCCCAGATGCCCTGGTTGCCAGCTGTGCGTCCCCAGCCTGGACACGTGGCTTCCCCACTGCAGCGTCCGGCAGAACAGAGGTCACAAGCGCGTGTGGCCTGCAGGCTGCTGGGAGGATGAGGCCCGCTGATGCCAGGTGCGGAGCTGCTGTGCCTGAGCCCTCGCTGCCATCCTCCCCTCAGTTCCCACCTCTCACCTGAGCCCTCGCTGCCGTGCTCCCCTCTGTTCCCACCTCTCACCTGAGTGTTTGCTGCCATGCTCCCCTCAGTTCCCACCTCTCACCTGAGCCCTCGCTGCCGTGCTCCCCTCAGTTCCCACCTCTCACCTGCGCGTTCGCTGCCGTGCTCCCCTCAGTTCCCACCTCTCACCTGAGCCCTCGCTGCCGTGCTCCCCTCAGTTCCCACCTCTCACCTGAGCATTCGCTGCCGTGCTCCCCTCAGTTCCCACCTCTCACCTGAGCCCTCGCTGCCGTGCTCCCCTCTGTTCCCACCTGTCACCTGAGCGTTCGCTGCCGTGCTCCCCTCTGTTCCCACCTGTCACCTGAGCACTCGCTGCCGTGCTCCCCTCTGTTCCCACCTCTCACCTGAACCCTCGCTGCCGTGCTCCCCTCAGTTCCCACCTCTCACCTGCGCGTTCACTGCCGTGCTCCCCTCAGTTCCCACCTCTCACCTGAGTCCTCGCTGCCATGCTCCCCTCAGTTCCCACCTCTCACCTGAGTGTTTGCTGCCGTGCTCCCCTCATTTCCCACCTGTCACCTGAGCCCTCGCTGCCGTGCTCCCCTCTGTTCCCACCTGTCACCTGAGCGTTCGCTGCCGTGCTCCCCTCTGTTCCCACCTGTCACCTGAGCACTTGCTGCCGTGCTCCCCTCTGTTCCCACCTGTCACCTGAGCGTTCGCTGCCGTGCTCCCCTCTGTTCCCACCTCTCACCTGAGCACTCGCTGCTGTGCTCCCCTCAGTTCCCGCCTCTCACCTGCGCGTTCGCTGCCGTGCTCCCCTCTGTTCCCACCTCTCACCTGAGCACTCGCTGCCGTGCTCCCCTCAGTTCCCACCTCTCACCTGCGCGTTCGCTGCCGTGCTCCCCTCAGTTCCCACCTCTCACCTGAGTGTTTGCTGCCGTGCTCCCCTCATTTCCCACCTGTCACCTGAGCCCTCGCTGCCGTGCTCCCCTCAGTTCCCACCTCTCACCTGAGTCCTCGCTGCCATGCTCCCCTCAGTTCCCACCTCTCACCTGAGTGTTTGCTGCCGTGCTCCCCTCTGTTCCCACCTCTCACCTGAGCCCTCGCTGCCATGCTCCCCTCAGTTCCCGCCTCTCAGGCCCCTACCTGCCTTGGGTCCCAAGGGGCGTTGCTTTGTGTGTGACAAGAGGGTGTGTAGAGAGTCTCTGGGCACCTGAAGAACCTCCAAACATAACAAAGTGTGGGTGACCCTCCCTCAGCTGGGTGGGAATTACTCCCTGCTTACTGGCCTGGTTTCCTTTCTCCTCTAGAAATAACTGAGGGCGCCTTCCTGCTTTTCCCATAACAGGAAGAAAACCAAACGCTGGCATCCTGTGCTACAGGTTTTACAACCTGCACAATCCACACAAAGCCCTGGACACATGACTTTCCCTATGACACAACCAGGGTGCAAACTGAAGCGTAAGTTCAGAACCATGAAGTCAGCTTGTCAAGGTCACACAGCTAAAAACTGCCAAGGTCTCCAGGAAGGCAGAGAAACAGACAGTTCCACGGGCTTCCCAAGGCCAGACCACAAGCCGAGCTATGGCCAGGCCTTGTGACCAAGTCAACAGCCACCACTGCTGGGGTAATGCTGAGGTCGGAATGCAGAAGTTGGGGGCGGGGCAGAAATAGCTCCCGCCGGGTGTGGGCCACCAGCTACAGAGGAACCTTTTGTCTGGCAGGGAATGAAAGGTAAACAAAAATATCCAAGAAAGAAAGAAAACTTGACAGCAATAGTAAAGGAATTCCGGAGGCTCAGATGAGAGGATTGTTTTATTGAACGGCTGAACTCAGCCAGGGACAAAGAACCATTGTTGGTGGGGCATTGCCAAGGTCCTGGTGAGAAACCAAGTGGGAAATGGAGAAGGAAGGACTGGACCCAGGGACAGTGTCACCTGCCGTCACACTGGAGGGCTGTGGGTGCAGCCGTGCGGGGAGGAGGGGACGCCTTCCGTCCTCAGCCCTGCCTGCTGGTTCAGCCTCACAGGGCATCGCGAGTCCCCAAGAAAGCGGCACCGCGTGAGCTGCAGAGAGGAGAGAGGGCCGGCAGGTGCAGAGGCCTGGCCCTGACGTGCCTCGGCGCTGTGACCCAGGGTTAAAACTGCTCTACAGTCAAGCTTCAGACTTTCCAAAAACCACGTTTCAAAGCAGTGGCCATTGAGACCAAACTGCAAATCATTCGTTGCTCTGGTTCTTAATTATTTCAGGGAAACAAGGACACACGAATAAAGGACAGCTAATGTCCTAGAAAGGAAAGAGAGTTTGCTCAATCAGCAAATTAATTCTCCCTCAATTCATAAACAGATAACAGGGATGAGTGTGCATCTCCCAGCCCTCACGGAAGGCCTGCCCCGGCCGGAGGGAGCTGGAGCTGCTGGCTTCTCTCCCCTGTGTGGGGAGGCAGCAGTGCGGTGGGATTGAGGCAGGAGCAGCACTTGTTTCAGATTCAAACACCACACACAGGGATTGTCGATGAACTCTGACATCTGAACTAGGGCATCAGTGGGATCTGAGGTGTCCAGAGGCCTTCGAAGAGGGCGGCAGCTTCAGATGGTGTCCCCCAACGCACCGCTTGTGATGCTGAGTGAACAGGGTTGATGCAGAGGCTCCCCACCAGCCTGCCTCACGTTGTCATCTTTCCACCTGCCGGGCTGCGAGTCACAGGAAATCCCAATAACGGGGACATAATCTGTGGGCACAATCACTGTTTCGGATTCCGTCTAGACGCTCGGACGCAGGCCAGCGCTCGGGTTCACACAGCCACTGAGTGGTTGCGGTAAGAGCTGCCCGCAGGCTCCCTGCCCTGCTGCCCTCAGAGACGGCAGCCCTCTCCCTCCGTGTTTGCTGAACCGCTCCCAGCTCGGAACGGAGACGCGGCCACGTCCGAAAGTGAGAAGAGCAGTGTTTTCTTCCAACCGTCTTATCCAGCAGAAACCCTTTTCCAGACGTTCCGTCTGACTTTCTTGCAGCAACCGTTGGCTCGGGACGGGGCATGCTCCCACGACCTAGCCGGAAAAGCAGCTGGAAAAGTGCAGTCTGACGTTTTCAGCCCATTGTGGGGTGATGGAGGGACAAGTTTAAGAAAGCAGGCAAGTGACAACAGGTTCCGCCGCCTCTGTTCCCTCTGCCCTCGCTGCCTGCCCACCCTGACGCTTCCTATTCTTAGAAAACCCTACTGTGTCTGGAGAGCTCCCCACTTCCCCCCTCAGCCTCCCAAAGTGCTGGGATTACAGGCATGAGCCACCAAGCCTGACCTCTGCTCAGCAACTCTTGATGAATGAATGAATGAATGAATGAGCAAGTGAACAATCGAATGGGTTCAAAGGTCACCTACACAGTGCTCATACCCTTTGGAACCTTTGGTGTAACCACGAAGGAAACAGACAGCATGACCCTCTCTAAGTCAACAGGGCTGTGAGTGCCCACTGGCTTGGATGCTGTGTCTGCTCAGGGAGGAAGGAAATGAGGGCTGTTGTCCCTCAGTGACATGGAGCTATTTTCAGGGTGTCCAGACCTCAGGTGTGACCCTTATGTTAGTCCATCTAGAAACTGTGGTTCTTAAAGTCCCACATGAGACGGTAACAGTGGATCCATGCCATTATACATTCCACCAAACCCAGACACTTTGCAGCACCAAGAATGTGCTCTGATGTCAACCGTGGGCCTGGGGTGATGATGATGTCAATGCAGGTTCCTCACTTGCAAGAAATGTTCCCCCGTGGCAAGGATGTTGCTACCGGGGAGGCTGTGCATGTATTGGGGCAGAGGGCATCTGGAAATTCTCTGTACCTTCCACTCAGTATTGTTATGAACCTAAAACTGCTCGAAAAGTAAAGTCTATCAAAATAAATTAATGAATTTAAAAAATGTGCAATGTTCCCTTGGCGGGGCGGGCAGGAGGAGCCCAGTATGTGTGTCTGGTTCCCGTTGCTGCTTTCCCAGCAAGTCACACGGTGCAGTGACTTACAACTGCAAACTGCCTGTCTGCAGTCCAGCGGGTCAGGAGTCCGGCACAGCGTGGTCTCAAGTGTGTGCACAGCACAGGTCCCGGCACCTCTTTCTGGAGATGCTAAGGGAGAGCTCACTCTGCCTGCCTGCCCCAGCTTCTAGAGGCTACCCTCCATCCTTAGTCGCTGGCCCCTTCCTCCATCCTCAAAGCCAGCAAGGTCAGGGGTCCTTCTCACGTTGTATCTCTGACCCCTGTATAGTGAGTGCTTGTAATTGTATGCTGACTTCACATCCATGTTTATATAATACGTTTAGGCCAGGCGTGGTGGCTCATGCCTGTAATCCCAGCACTTTAGGAGGCCGAGGTGGGCAGATCACCTGAGGTCTCGAGTGTGAGACAAGCCTGGCCAACATGGCAAAAAAGAAAAAAAAAAGAAAAAGTAGCCACGCGTGTTGCACGTGCCTGTAATCCCATCTACACATGAGACTGAGGCAGGAGAATCACTTGAACCCGGGAGGTGGAGCTTGCAGTGAGCCGAGATGGGCCTCTGCACTCCAGCCTGGGTAACAGAGTGAGATTCCGTCTAAAAAAACAAAAATAGTAAGTTTAACCTTCTCGTACAAGAAGCAGGGCTCCGTCACCCTTGACGCAGTTCCCAGTACTACACCCCACCCAGTGGCTTCACCCGGCGCCGGAGAGAACGTTCGGAGGCATCTCTCCCGCCTGCCGTGCTGCGCTCTCGCTTTCCCGCACGTCTGTGAAAGGACATTCAGACATTTGTTATTGAACTTGAAGGGGCCACTTCTCATTCATAGTCTGACCTCCTGGAGCTTGTGCCTGTTGGCTTTGAACCCACCGATTAAAGCTCCCGCAGGAAAGCTGTTTGGACGACGCACCGGGCCCAGGAAAGGCCCTGGCCAAGAGGCCTCTATTCTCCCTCTGCCTGTGCCCTGATTTCCACGTGCCGTGTACTCCTAGGACCTGTGAGGACTAAAAGCTCTTAAACCTTCACATTAGGGTTGTGTCGTTGACACCGTGCCCACAGTCCGGCCCCTGAGGGCTGGCGAGGCCCAGGAGCCCCGCGGACACGGACTCCCTGCTGGTGCTCTTTCGTCCAGGCCTCTCAGCAGCTGGGGCCATAGTTACCAGCTAAATCCATAGAGTGTCGGTCAAACCGTCTTCCCCGTGGCCTCGGAACACAGCTGGTAAAGTTTCTCTTATTTTGAGGATTTATGTGATTAGATTGGGTTTGCCCGGATAATCCGTGGTAATCCCCCGTCCGTAACCGTAATCCCATCTGCGAAGCCCTTTTTGCTGCATACGGTGCATATTCATAGGTTCTGGGGATTAGGGGCTCCTTAGGCCGTTCTTCTGCCCACCATGGGTGTGAAAGATCCACCCCGGGAACTTGGTCTGGGGAGTCTCAGGTCACACCTGTGGCGATTCAGACCCAGTGTGTCTGGGGCCAGGCCCAGGGACCGGTGGGTGGAACCAGTGCCCAGCCAGCTCACACAGGTGGCCTGGGGAGCACCACTTGAGAAGCACCAGTTTGGCGTGCACACCAGGCTGCCACTCCCATGGCTTGCCCTGATGGCCCCAGGGACCCCTGGAGGCAGAAAGGAGGAATACTGACGCCCACTCTGAGGCTGGAGGCTGGCGCTCAGGCTGGGAGGGGGGTGCCTTACTGACCAGGACAGAGAGGCGGCTGGGGCTCCAGTCTTCGGGCACACAGTTGGGTGCGGCTGTGCAGGGGGTGGGTGGCCCCTCCCACAGCTCCCCGCAGGCCTTGACGGTAACGGAGCCCTGCCCCGAACCTGCCACCCTGGACCTGCAGGAGGCACCTTCCACAGGGCTCACCCTCAGAGCGCCCCACCCACAGGCCTCTGCTCCAGGAGAGAATTCCATCTGCAGGGAGGGGGCTGGCACTGGGCCCTGCCAGAGCCACTTCCCTTGCAGGCGCTGCTGCATGTGTGTCGCCTGTGCTGAGTTCTGATCTAATTGTTTGTAATTATAAAGTAGTGGGATATAAAATACTAATTGAAAATTGTTGGTGCTTACCTTCTGGAGTCTGGGGAGAATGTGTGCCTGTCTGGTTACTAGGAAAAGGATTGTACTTTCCAGACCATAGATCTGTCACCGTTAAGGCTCAAATACAGCGCCCGATGCGTCGGCACTGGGACACGCTTTGCTGGTTCCCTTTACCTGGGGCTGAAGTCTCCCCCAGTTCTGTGAATGAGAAAGCCACCAGATTCAATGTGGTGTGACGCCACCGCTACCCTGTCAAGGGTTATTTATCTCGTTGACTTTCAGAATGGGTGAGTTTAGCGAGCCTCGCAAAGGTCTCTGCATAGCACGGAACATGAAGAGACGGCCAGGCTGCGGTGCGTGGCATTGAGCTCCTGCCTTGGGGAAGGGCAGCAGGAGGGGCAGCCAGCCCCATGGTCCCTCTTCCCATTTCCACACACCCCACCAGTTCGCTGCCCCAGGTGACCGTGTTCTTACTGTGCAGGGATTTCTCAGGACAAGGGGAGCCCAAAATGGCAAATAGGCAGCTGCACCCTGTCGGGAACGTGGGATGTGACAGAGACCAGACTCCTGAGGAATGCATTGCCTGTCAAACTCTGTAAAGGTCCCCACCTCCCCAAACCCTCACCTCCCGCCCTACGCCTGGGACCCCATCCCTGGCGCAACACAGCATCTGTGCAGGGCGCCTGCAGGCCTGGCCTCCCAGCTCACCAGCAGCAGGTGGCTGCAGTGTGCTAGGGTCAGTCACACTGTCACACAGACACCCACAGAGGCCCCTGCAAAGGGTGACACAGGAGACACACACAGTCCTCCAGGCTCCCTTCCCCTTTCTGCCATCTTCATGCAGACGAGTTCCATGAACACGCTCTGGATTTTACATGAACACAAAATGAATTTATGTAGCATTCTGCCACTGGGATTTGGCAGTTTATCTGTCAGAGCACCTTGCATTACCTGAACAAGTACATACCTCCAGCCAGAAAGTAAGTTCCACGGGGCAAACCCAGTTTCCACTCCCACCGCGCCCTCCCCACCTGCAGCACCTGGAACACAGCAGGTTTCAGCAGTTTTTGGACAAATGGATGAACGAGTGAACGAACGAATGAATGAATGAATCTGTGTGCCGAGAGACCTTCCCATGCCCTGACTTTGCCTACTCACCATCTCTTCAGCACAGACGCCCCCGGGGGTGCAGAAAGGCCGGACGCAGCCTCTGGGAGCCGTGGCCACCCTGCCTGGCTTCACCTGTCAGTCTCTCCCGGGTGCCTGTGGGCGCGGCGCAGCAGGGACCCTGGGATCTCCTTTACCGTGTGCTCCCAGCTCTCGCCAGGATGCTTCTGGTGCAGTAGGGGCTCAGCAAACGTGTGTTCTGTGACTGAATGCATAAACCAGTATTTGTGAGCACTTGAGTCCACACAGCACTTTCACACACAAGGCCCTGTGCACTCCAGCTCCGTTTGACTCCTGGCTTCAGGGCAAGGGTTATGGTAACAAGGACGGCATTATCCGGATCTGCTGGTTCTTGAGTTACAGATAGCAAGTACTAAGAGAGCAGATTTTTTTTAAGATGTGAAAAAAATATCATTTTAGTTAATCTTTTTAGTTCCTAAGTTCGGATACTAAGGTTGTTGCCCAGGAGATTGAAGGGCTGGTTGCAGTTTAATCCATTTGATCTTCACAGTAATCTCCGAGGCATTAACATCCTCCTGATAAATCCCAATTTTGGTTCAGGAAGGTTGAGTGACAGCTGAATGTACCACATGGGAGTGGCAAGGCCAGGCCTGCAGCTCAGCCACAGAGCTCTCTCTCCCTTTGTGCTCCCTTCAGAAACCCAAGAGGCTACCTACGAATAGTAACAGCATGGCCTGGATTTTCTGAGAAAGCCCCAGTTTTAAACAGGTTTTCCACTCTGCCTGTAAGTGCACTGGAACGTACACAGCTCCCGCTTGGAGAACGCGGTCCCCATTCTTCCAAGGCACAGCTCAAGCCGACGTGGCCAGCCTTGCAACTGCTCACTCAGACTCCGCCTGCTGTGAATTGAGCCCCTGAAACCATCGTACTACCGTGCCGCTCCCCAGACCCCCATCCCCTGCCTGCCAAGCTTATTCTCTTACTCCCATCCCCACCATAGACCTCCCACCCTCTGGGAATTCCACAAGGGGCCAGCTAGGCAAGCCCTTCCTATTTCTTTGGCCTCCACAACTTCACAGATACGTGGAGAGGACCTGTCAGGAAAGGCTTTAAGAATATCCCAACACTGGTCCAGTGGAAACATCCGTCATGGTAAGGGGCTTTTTAAACTTTGTGTTATGATGACAATCAGAAAAGATGATGAATGTGAAGGCATTTCGTGGATGTTAAATTGCTGGGCAAATGCCAGGACCCTTCTTATTAGGAAGGCTGGACGGACTGCTCCAGAGCTGAGAGAGGACCTGGCTTGCCAGTGGACACAGGACACCCAGCCTTCCTTCCCCTGGGCACTCTCCCCCGGTCTGCCTGACGGGGTATCATGCTGAGAGAGGACAGCCGTGGGCAGGCTCCCAGTTGGGTTTGTTTGCCTGGTGAAAACCCTTCTGTTACAATCCCACTTATCGAAGCAGCTTCCATTTGTCAGAAAGGGCAACTTTACATAATAAATTACATAGGTGTAATCAAATATTTCCACAGATTGAATTAGGTTTAATTTGTTGTCCTCAAGACGGCTCCCCTCCTTCCCAGCAGAGGTGGCCGCCCCTCCTGCTGCTCCCTTTTGTCTCTCGTGCCGGGAACAGCCCCTAAAGCAGCCTCTAAGACAAGCCCATGGCAGGGCCTGCCCTGAGACCCCCACGGCCTGACTGGATATAGTTGGGTATTTGGCTGGAGGGCGGACGTGATGACCCCAGATGCCATATGGGCTTCACACTCTTAGGCTTTGTGTCAGTGTGGGCAGAGCATTTACCCCGTTCTTTTTAATAGCTGCAAAGTATGCTCTTCTATGGATATAACACAATGATTTATCTCTATTAAGGGAACAGATCTGCGTGGAAACTCAGCCACTTATTAACTTGGACAAGTTGCTTTATTCTTAAGTCTCCATTAAATCTTCTGTAAAAAGAAGATAACACGTGCTTTGCAGACCCCACAGGACAGCTGTCAGGCCCTGTCATAGCTCATTTGGGCTGCCAAAACAAAATACAATCGACTGTGTAGAACCACGGAAACTTTATTTCTTACAGTTCTGGAGGCTGGGGAGTCCAAGATCAAGGCACTGATATACTCTGTCTGGCACAGGCCCACCTCCCGATTCACAAGCAGCCGGATTCACGCTGTGTCCTCACGTGGTAGAAAGGGCACGAGGGCTCTCTCAGGCCTCTTTCATAAGGACGCTCATCCCACTCATGGATGCCTCATCATTCCCAAAGGCCCCACCTTCTCACACCACCACTTCGGACATTAGTTTTAACATAAGAATTTGGGGGGACACCAACGTTCGGTCTACAGCAACGGCCATTTCCCCAGATTGAGCAATTGCCACGTGGCAGGAAAGCTCCATACCACGTAAGAGCTCCACACACATCATTTCATCCTAGAGCAGCGCTACAAAGCAGGATGGTTATCCCCACCTGCAGGTAAGGAAACCAAGACAGAGCGCTGGCTTCCCATTTCCAAGGCTGCGTCACTGGCAGGCGACACGGCTGGGCCAGTAACAGGCCCAAGAGCACCCTGATGTGTGGGAGCCACTGAAAGTGGAAAAGCTCCACTAGGCACACTTCTGCGGGGTCAGGGACAGTACAGGGGGTGCCCCGGGGGTGCCAGGGCTGCCTGCCGAGCCACCTGCTGATGCCTTATTCTGCTCTGAATGGAGCAGAAGCCCAGTTTGCTGGAAGGTCAGCAGGAAGGGGCTAGACCTCCCCTCTAGCATCCAGGCCCACCTGCTCGGCCCCAGCTCCCCAGCCAGTGCTGTGCCTTCAGCAGTGACTTCACTACTGTCTTAACCCTGCTGCTGTTACTACAGTTTTGTTTCCTGGCGGTACCCCCAATGCACAGCTCACTGCATAACACAAGGTAGACATTTCACACATGCGTGTTGTATGGAATTAAATTTCCTCTAAACGATTTAAAAGAAACAAAATTTAAAGCAGCCAGTCAATGGATATGAATAGGGAGAGGGTTTCACGGGTGGGAAGCAGAGACAGCAGGAGAAAGAGGCAGTAAGGACCCTTCCCACCACGGGACCCTCGTATTTCTGGACTGTGAACTCCAAGGAGGTGATCAGCGGGAGGCCATGGCAAGAGGCAGGCAGAGTGTCCCATTATGGGCATGTGACAAGTCACAAGCTAGGATGCAGAAAAGCAGGTCTCTCCCACTGCCAGAGAGCAGCATCAGCCGTCCACCATCAGCATCAGCCGTCCACCATCAGCATCAGCCGTCCAGCATCAGCATCGCCGTCCACCATCAGCATCAGCCGTCCACCATCAGCATCAGTCGTCCACTATGAGCATCAGCCGTCCAGCATCAGCATCAGCCCTCCGGCATCAGCATCAGCCCTCCGGCATCAGCATCGCCGTCCACCATCAGCATCAGTCGTCCACCATCAGCATCAGCCGTCCACTATGAGCATCAGCCGTCCACCATCAGCATCAGCCGTCCACCATCAGCGTCAGCCGTCCACCATCAGCATCAGCCGTCCACCATCAGCATCAGCCATCCACCATCAGCATCAGCCGTCCACCATCAGCATCAGCCGCCCACCATCAGCATCGCCGTCCACCATCAGCATCAGCCGTCCACCATCAGCATCAGCCGTCCACCATCAGCATCAGCCGTCCACCATCAGCATCAGCCGTCCACCATCAGCATCGCCGTCCACCATCAGCATCGCCGTCCACCATCAGCATCAGCCGTCCACCATCAGCATCAGCCGTCCACCATCAGCATCAGCCATCCGGCATCAGCATCAGCCGTCCACTATGAGCATCAGCCATCCACCATCAGCATCAGCCGTCCACCATCAGCATCAGCCATCCGGCATCAGCATCAGCCGTCCACCATCAGCATCAGCCATCCAGCATCAGCATCAGCCGTCCACTATGAGCATCAGCCGTCCACCATCAGCATCAGCCGTCCACCATCAGCATCAGCCATCCGGCATCAGCATCAGCCGTCCACCATCAGCATCAGCCATCCGGCATCAGCATCAGCCGTCCACCATCAGCATCAGCCGTCCACCATCAGCATCAGCCGTCCAGCATCAGCATCGCCGTCCACCATCAGCATCAGCCGTCCACCATCAGCATCAGCCGTCCAGCATCAGCATCAGCCGTCCACCATCAGCATCAGTCGTCCACCATCAGCATCAGCCGTTCAGCATCAGCATCAGCCCTCCGGCATCAGCATCAGCCCTCCGGCATCAGCATCGCCGTCCACCATCAGCATCAGTCGTCCACCATCAGCATCAGCCGTCCACTATGAGCATCAGCCGTCCACCATCAGCATCAGCCGTCCACCATCAGCGTCAGCCGTCCACCATCAGCATCAGCCGTCCACCATCAGCATCGCCGTCCACCATCAGCATCAGCCGTCCACCATCAGCATCAGCCGTCCACCATCAGCATCAGCCGTCCAGCATCAGCATCAGCCGTCCGGCATCAGCGTCAGCCGTCCACCATCAGCATCAGCCGTCCACCATCAGCGTCAGCCATCCACCATCAGCATCGCCATCCACCATCAGCATCAGCCGTCCGGCATCAGCATCAGCCGTCCACCATCAGCATCGCCGTCCACCATCAGCATCAGCCGTCCACCATCAGCGTCAGCCGTCCACCATCAGCATCAGCCATCCAGCATCAGCATCAGCCGTCCGGCATCAGCGTCAGCCGTCCACCATCAGCATCAGCCGTCCACCATCAGCATCAGCCGTCCACCATCAGCATCAGCCGTCCAGCATCAGCATCGCCGTCCACCATCAGCATCAGCCGTCCACCATCAGCATCAGCCGTCCAGCATCAGCATCAGCCGTCCACCATCAGCATCAGTCGTCCACTATGAGCATCAGCCGTCCAGCATCAGCATCAGCCCTCCGGCATCAGCATCAGCCCTCCGGCATCAGCATCGCCATCCACCATCAGCATCAGTCGTCCACCATCAGCATCAGCCGTCCACTATGAGCATCAGCCGTCCACCATCAGCATCAGCCGTCCACCATCAGCGTCAGCCGTCCACCATCAGCATCAGCCGTCCACCATCAGCATCGCCGTCCACCATCAGCATCAGCCGTCCACCATCAGGATCAGCCGTCCACCATCAGCATCAGCCGTCCAGCATCAGCATCAGCCGTCCGGCATCAGCGTCAGCCGTCCACCATCAGCATCAGCCGTCCACCATCAGCGTCAGCCATCCACCATCAGCATCGCCATCCACCATCAGCATCAGCCGTCCGGCATCAGCATCAGCCGTCCACCATCAGCATCGCCGTCCACCATCAGCATCAGCCGTCCACCATCAGCATCAGCCGTCCACCATCAGCGTCAGCCGTCCACCATCAGCATCAGCCATCCAGCATCAGCATCAGCCGTCCGGCATCAGCGTCAGCCGTCCACCATCAGCATCAGCCATCCGGCATCAGCATCAGCCGTCCACCATCAGCATCAGCCGTCCACCATCAGCATCAGCCGTCCAGCATCAGCATCGCCGTCCACCATCAGCATCAGCCGTCCACCATCAGCATCAGCCGTCCAGCATCAGCATCAGCCGTCCACCATCAGCATCAGTCGTCCACTATGAGCATCAGCCGTCCAGCATCAGCATCAGCCCTCCGGCATCAGCATCAGCCCTCCGGCATCAGCATCGCCGTCCACCATCAGCATCAGTCGTCCACCATCAGCATCAGCCGTCCACTATGAGCATCAGCCGTCCACCATCAGCATCAGCCGTCCACCATCAGCGTCAGCCGTCCACCATCAGCATCAGCCGTCCACCATCAGCATCAGCCGTCCAGCATCAGCATCAGCCGTCCGGCATCAGCGTCAGCCGTCCACCATCAGCATCAGCCATCCACCATCAGCGTCAGCCGTCCACCATCAGCATCGCCGTCCACCATCAGCATCAGCCGTCTGGCATCAGCATCAGCCGTCCACCATCAGCATCGCCGTCCACCATCAGCATCAGCCGTCCACCATCAGCGTCAGCCGTCCACCATCAGCATCGCCGTCCACCATCAGCATCAGCCGTCCGGCATCAGCATCAGCCGTCCACCATCAGCATCGCCGTCCACCATCAGCATCAGCCGTCCGGCATCAGCATCAGCCGTCCACCATCAGCATCGCCGTCCACCATCAGCATCAGCCGTCCACCATCAGCGTCAGCCGTCCACCATCAGCATCAGCCATCCAGCATCAGCATCAGCCGTCCGGCATCAGCGTCAGCCGTCCACCATCAGCATCAGCCGTCCACCATCAGCATCAGCCGTCCACCATCAGCATCGCCGTCCACCATCAGCATCAGCCATCCACCATCAGCGTCAGCCGTCCAGCATCAGCATCAGCCGTCCACCATCAGCATCAGCCGTCCACCATCAGCATCAGCCGTCCGGCATCAGCATCAGCCGTCCACCATCAGCATCAGCCGTCCACCATCAGCATCAGCCGTCCAGCATGCTCCTCACAGCCTGTGCACTTGTCACACTGGGAGGGTCCCCTCCTTGGCCTTCCTGCAGCATGCACCATGATGGGGCTGGTGTGGGCAGGAACCTGGGACCAAATCCAGCCACCACCCGCGTCTGTAAAGAAAGTGTTATGAGAACACAAGTCCACAAGGAACTGAGCCAAGCCCACGCTTTTAGCGACTGTCTATGGATGGTTTGCTACAATGACTGCATTTAGTAGTTGTGAGAGAGACCATATGGCCCACAAAGTCTGAAATATTTGCTTTCTGACCCTTTCCAGGAGAAGTCTGCTGATGCTGGCCTCGAGAGAAGGTCGGGGACTCCATTCTCCACCACAAGCAGCTCCAGCCCTTCCTGCCTCCTCTGCTCCCATCCCCGGTCTTAGAACAAGGGCAGCTCCCAGCAGGGTCATATCCAAGATATTTCACAACTGGTGTGATGCCACCACCACTCACAGCAGAAGCCTCAGACCTGGAGCAGAAAGGGTGCTGAGCCCCTAAGTGGCCCTTGGAGTCCAGGAAGCTCAGGGGCCATCAGGAGGCCAAGGAAGGCGAGGGCGGCACGGACCACAGGGAGACAGGCACTGGGAGACTCAGGGCCATCCACCAGACAGCACAGCCACGGTGGGGCCTGTCAACACCCCACCAGGCATACACGAGAACTGAGAAGAGGAATGAGGGCCAGAAGCGTGTTTGCAAGCCCAGCCACCAAGTCTCTTTCCTCCCTCGACCGCAGTGAATGAAGCAGGAGAAGGTGAGGCTTTGGTTCCAGGCCTATGCGCAGTTTCCGGGTCAGGTTCCCAGCTGAGCTGGGCATAGAGCTGCCTGGCACACCCCAGACCTGCTCAGCCTCCCTGGCGGCTGCCTGCCTTGGGCCGCCTGTGGCAGCCTCATCTCCCCATGCTGGGGAGGATGGATAAGCGCCGGCCAGAGGGAAAACTGCCCAGGGTGTCTCTCAGCACGTTCTGGCCGTGGTCTGCAGAATAATCTTTTTTAAAAATAAATCCAGCTGGAGTCTCAGCTGAAAACAGCTTCCTCAAAATGGCAGGATAAATTGGACACTTTATTTCAGTGGTAAAATAGCTTGGCTGCTGAATAACTGGGGAAAGGGCTCATTTCAGCAACGTCATTTCAGGCTGGAGTCTCAGGCTCATCCGGCGTGGGCAGCGGCGTCTCCCACTGTGCCTGGCGCGGAGGGGTGAGAGGATGCAGGACCCTGCCTGGCCACGTTGGATGCCCTGGGTGGTCAGATCAGTCCTAGAACGGTCATGACTTCTCCGATCTTTCCCAGTGGTCCAGGTTCCCCAAAGCACTGCCCCTTCTCCGTCCTGAGGGAGCACAAGCCTTGTCTGCTTTCCTGAAGATCGTTACATCTGAAGGCTGGACCTCTGGAAGCTGTTTTGATCCAAGAGAAAAACTCTCAAATCAAATAAATGAATCCTGAAATTGAATACCGATTTAGAATAAAAATGAGTGAGGCAGTGTTTCTCCTGGAGTGAGTCTTCTGTGGTGTGGCCTAAGGAACAGAAGTGTCTGCACTTTCAAGGTGAGCAGATCTTTATTAGTCTAAGGCTGCAGAAACTCACAGGGCCCGTCTCCAAACTCTGACTTGTTTAGCCCTCACTAGAACCCCAAGAGAGACACAATTCTCTTTTCTCCATTTAACAGTTAGAAAAACAGAGGATGCAAAGACTTACATACCTTTTCTCAAACTACAGAGCTGCAAATGGAACCCAAATCCTCTAATTCAAAATGCCATGCGGACTGTGCATGTTCCACCAACCAGAAAGGAGCGGCTCTCTCTGGTTAGTGTAAGTGTCTTTTGAAACTGAACCAACAGACAGACAGCATGGGGCCGTGGATGAGGCATGAACTGTAGAAACTGGAATCTCTGTTACCCATCTACCTCTTGCCCTAGAAGGTTCTGGAAGGATTCTACAGACTTGAGTTGATATATGTTCATTCTGCACCCATTCCCATCCAATTTCCTTAACCCTGAATCCCATGGTGCACACCAGACGGTCAGTTAAGGGAAGGACCCCATACCCTGACCTGCTTAGCCAGCTGTGCCTTCATCTGCACCATCAGCCGAAGGGAACACGCTCCACCTTGCAGGGGCACAGCAGAATTCACTTTTGGAATTAAGATAAAAATGTTAACTTCTTCTTCTGAGTAGAATGCAGTAGGTCATAACAGAAAAATACTTCTTCGGCAGTAATGAAAATAAGCAGAATAAATTTTAAAAATCATATTTTTAAAGGCACTGAAATTCCAGACACAAAAGAGCCCTGCCCAGGTAAGCTGAGGCTTGCAAGTTATTCTTTCCCAGTGGGCACCATTTGCTGATTCTGGGTTTAGATCAGTGGCAGTGCCTGGCCCAGCCTTGCTGGAGGAAACTCTGACTCGTGAAGCTTGCAGCCATTGAATAGGGCGGGAGCAGGGAGCTGGATGCTGGAGCTACCTCAGCACACAACTAGTTTCTGCCATGGGACCTTTGCTGATTCAGGCAAGGAGACTGTGGGTGCAGCTCAGAGCTAGGCCTGATGCTTCTAAAAGTCAGGTGAAATCACCTGAGGACTTTTGTGTTCAGGAAACAAAGGTGGGCCAGAGGTCAGGGGGTCTGCCTCAGAAACACTGCAAGTCTCTCCATCAAGATATTCACTAGGTTTTGAGCCTTCTTGGACAGTGAGGCTGGAGTCCAGGCTTAGGGACCCTGAAGGACAACAGGGAACATCTCACAGTTCAGGGCTGAGGCAAGCAAGGGCAAACCAGAGACAGGCTGAGTTTGTATTGTTCCTTTCTTTTGCATTCTGCATATTTGTATTTAAAATTCATGTTGTCGAGATGCTGTGCAGGTGTGCATTGCCTTTTAATCCAGGCTGCCATCTCTGCTTTCTGATCAGAACCTTCCGTCCATTTCCTCAGAGTCTAACTGTATGGGCAGGTGTGAATCTGCCTTCTGACCAATTGTTTCCATTTTCTCCTTTGGCTTTTGCTGTTCTGTGGCTCCTTTTCTGTCTTATTTTAGGTCCATGGAATATGTTTCAGCATTTCATTGTGTCTTCTCTATTAGCTTTTAGGCTAGATCTCTTTGTTATTAGGTTAGTAGTTACTCTAGGGATTACAATATTTATCCTTATCCCAGTATAATTAGCATTAATATTGTATCACTTCACACCTGGCCCTCCACTCTTCCTGCTTCATATTTCACACATGAAAGAACTTTGAAAAGGTTTAATTTTATTTACCTGGCTCCATCCTTTGTGCTGTTATTGTTATACCTTTTACTTCCACATGTTAAGTTCCCCATCTTGGAGTCACATTATTTCTGCCTTGAACACGTCATCTGCCTGTGAAGAAAATTAATACAAGAAAACAGATGATTCTTATATTGACTCATATATTTAATGTAGTAAACATTTAATGTATTAAACTCCTCATTTCTTCTTGTAAATACCAGTTTTTATCTGACATGATTTTCTCTCAGCCCCAAACACATTCTTTAGTATTTATTTCAATGTGGTTCTGCTGGAAACAAAATCTCACAACTTTTGATTATTAGAAAATATCTTTATTTTTGCAGCCGTATTCGAGCGGTACATTTATTGGTCATAAAATTCTGGGTTAGCATCGTTTTTGTTTTTTTCTCTCAGGTATTTAAAGTATTGCTCTATTATCTTTTGGCCTTTGTTGTTTCTTATGAGAAGTCACCGTCATGCATACAGGTGACCTTCTGTAGGTTTATGTGCTCATGCTGTTTCCAGGATTTGATCTTCATCTTTTTTCTTTTTTTATGTAATCTGCATAGGCACAAGGTTTTCCTTGTACTTATCCTAAGTTATTGCCGAGCTTCTCAGATCTGTATGTAATGTTTTCCTTCAAATTCAGGAAATATTTGGCTATTATTTTTTCAAATAATTTTTACTACCACATTCTTATTATCTACTCCTTCTGGGACACAAGGATATTGTGTTATGTTGTCTCATAGGTTAGTGACACCTTTTTCTTCATTTCTTTCCATTTCCTTTTCTTCTGTGTTCTTCAGATTGATGATCTTATTGAATCGCCTATCATTTCATAATTTTTTCCTTTTATTTCCAGTTTGCCATTTAACCCATCCAATGAATTTTTCATTTAAATTATTAAGGATTTTAGTCCTGAATTTCTTTTTATTCTTGTTTATAAATTCCATTCCTTTGTTGGCAGTTCATATCTGTTCATTCGTTAAAATTAATTTTATAAAGTTATCTAACACATTTATAACTACTGCTTTTAATTTTTTGTTTTCTAAGCCCAACACCTGGGCCATCCTATTTCTTCTCTTTGTTAATATTTTTATTGTATGTTGGATGTTGTGATCACACATTCTAGAAATTCTGAATTCTG
Source organism: Chlorocebus sabaeus (assembly GCF_047675955.1). NCBI lineage: Eukaryota > Metazoa > Chordata > Mammalia > Primates > Cercopithecidae > Chlorocebus > Chlorocebus sabaeus. The sequence goes on along the minus strand of NC_132904.1, from coordinate 130,210,851 downwards.
TTATAGTCATCTGAAGACGGTGGATATTTTTTCTAGAACCTAACTCAGTTACGAGTGGACTGCCTCTAAATGTGGCCTTGTTTCTATATTTTGTCATGGTGTAGGCCTATGAAAATCCACGCCCTTCTAGCTGGCAAGATTCAATCTCCAAACCCTAAATTATTTTTAAAGTGCTTCATTAATTTTAGACTTTGTTAAGGTGACTATAAAGGAGTCTTGACTCTAGAATATAGTCCCTAGTCCAGAGCTGTGGGCTCCTTGGCGTTTCAATCAGATGTCCCAGGCATACAATTCCTCTCATCTGGCTGAGCTAACATTCCGATGCCATTGTTAACCTCTAGCCATTGTTTCCTCTCTTCCCAAATCCGTAGCAGCTGCTCCATGGCAGACTCCCTATAGTCTCTTCCTAATCAAAAGCATCCTAGCCGTTGGAAAAGAGCTCGGAGACATCTCCACACAGGTCTCTGTGACCTCCCCGTGCAGCTTTCCCTGCTCCCATCCTCTGCCATCTGAGCCTTAGTAAAACCACCAACCTAGCCCAAATTCAGCTCATGTCATTACCAAAGTGAGATAAGCCCATAGCCCTTCTGCCTAACAGAAGAAAGTGAAGCTGCAGGAATAATCTATCACCTGAGTCTTCATAGTGCTTTTACAGACAATATACGGTGCACAGTAAAACAAAAAAAATCACTAGGCTGGCAAAGAAGCTATATATATATGTGTGTGTGTGTATATATATATATATTCTAGACCATATTCTAAAGGCTATAGTAACGTTAACAAAACCTAATTATGTATGTGTATATATAATTATCACATGTGTACTTAATTAAGTATATATGTTTAATTAGCGTATATATACACTTAAGTCTATACGTACATAATTAGCAAGCGTGTGTGTGTGCGTGTGTATATGTATGGTATGTGGTGTGGATCTGCTACATATACCATAACAAACTATACTTGTGTATATACATGTATGGTATGTGGTGTGGATCTGCTATACACACCATAACAAACTATACTTGCTAATTAAGAGAAATAACAGACCAATGATTTAGGTATTATAATTAGCAGCAAAACCTTTTAAAACTGATTTAATAGTGTTATTAATAGAAGAAAAATGATTATGTAGATGAAAAGTTGGAAATTTTGACGTGTATAATTGGAACCTATAAGGAAGTGAAAATGCAATGTCTCAGTATTAATCAATTATTAAGACCGTATTAGATTTAGGCAAACACAGAATTAGTGAACTGTAAAAGAAGTCAGAGGAAAGCACACGGAGGAAAAAGAACTAAGAATACATCCCGAGATCAAGAGACATGCGGGACACACTTGGTCCCTTGGTAGGTCTAAAAATGAGTAAAGTGAGCACACCTGAAATACTGAAATAATAGGAGTGATGGCATGCTCCAGAAGCAATATTCAAAGAGGTGAAGACTGAAAACTGATCAAGGACAGCTAAAGAAAATCAGTAAACCTAAAGCAGGATAATTACCCGAAAATCTACTGGCAGGCATATTATAGTAAAATTGATTTTTAAAATACTTTAAGGCAACCAGGGATTAATAATATTACCTTCAAAGAAAGAAAGAGTGGTAGGAGCTGACTTCTCAAGAGCAAGTGTGGGAAACAAAAGATAATGAAATGTTATTTTTAAAGGGCCAAAAGATTTAAACAAAAATGCAAATCTTATAAAAATAAAGATTAAATTTTTTAAAATAAAGCTTGGCTAAACAAAATGTGAGCAAATTAATGGCCATCAAATCTTAACTATAATAAATACTAAAGGAAATTAATCAGTCTGAAGAAAATATTGCAGACGGAAATGGAATTGCATGAATAATGAAGATAATCAGAAAGTGAACATACGTGAGTAAATAAAAACGAATATCAGCCGTGTGTGGTGGCTCAGGCCTGTAGTCCCAGCACTTTTGAAGGCCAAGGCGGGCAGATCACCTGAGGTCGGGAGTTCGAGACCAGCCTGACCAACATGAAGATACCCCGTCTCTACTAAAAATACAAAATTAGCTGGGCGTAGTGGTGCATGCCTGTAATCCCAGCTACTTCGGAGGCTGAGGCAGGAGAATCATTTGAATATGGGAGGTGAAGGTTGTGGTGAGCCGAAATTGCACCATTGCATTCCAGCCTGGGCAACAAGAGCGAAGCTCTGCCTCAAAAAAAAAAAAAAGAAAAAAAGAATATCAACCGTGGATTACAACAATAATAGTAATGGCTTGTACAGTTTCAACTATATGCAGACTTAAAATGGACAGTAACTGTAAAGCAAAAGGCAGCAGTGGTAAATATAGCTGAAAGGGTCTAAAGGTCTAGCAACATCACGGAAGTAGTAAAAATACAATTTGTATTAGAAAGGAAGACATCAAAGATGTGTATTGTACTAGCTAGAGTAACTATGGAAAAAATAACAAAAAAAAGATACATGACAAGCTAATTTAAATAATGGAATAATAGAAAATATGGGATGAATTCAGAGGAACTCAAAAAATGAGGGGAAAATAAACATAAAGCTGTTTGTACAAACAGGAAATTAATAGGAACAAAGTAACTGTAAACCCACCCAACTCAGTAAAAACACTGAATGTAAATGGAATCCTGGTGATATTCTGCTTCTTGATCTAGGAACTCATTACCTCAGTGTGTTCAGAATGTGGGAATGTAAACTTAAGATTTCAACACTATTCTATTTGTATTCATTTATATTTTATGTATCTTTTAAAAGGCACTTTTAAGCATTATCAAAATGTTTACATTCTGGAAAATTATATTACCAAAATGCCAAAGGTAATGGAAAATGAGCTTGTAAAAATATTTTCATCTTTTATTTATGTTTCTTTTCTAATATCTTAACAAAAAAACCTATGGATTTTGCATAGTTACCAAAAATTAAAATGGATATCTTTTTTTCTTTATTAATACTAAATATAGATAAAGTATACATCAGAAGCCCGTGAATGCAAAGATGGTAGTGTCATCTGGCCCTTCTCCTAAGCCCACCATTCGCAACATTTCACACTGAACGTACAAGGAACAGTCACCCCTTTCCTGCATCTGTCAATGTACCTGGGTTCCAAGTTTCGAGCAGAAACCGAAATAGATTGGATTGGAAATGTAGGCTTCTTAGCCATTGGAGAAGCAGACAAGATGCTTGTAAGCCTGCAATATCTCTTTTCTTCTCTCTTCTTCCCTGGCCCTAAAAAACCTACCAGGATGCCTGAGCAGCATTTGGTATCCAGCAGGACAAGACTCTACTCAACACCCAAGGCAGTAGATGGGGCTGCTGGGGCTGGGATTGCAGGCTGCAGACGGGATCCAGATAGGACCACAACGTCATTGCTGTGTGGGTGATGGAAAAAGAGAAAGAGAATTCTCTGGCCTGTTTCATTGGCTGAAAAATACTATAAATTCTTTCCAATGTCTGGGAGAAAAATTGCCCAGTTTTAGTTCCAGTGGCTGGGATGTCTGGAGTTTTCTTCAGCACAGGGAAGAGATTTAGCGTAGGGAGCTCTATGTCTCCTTCAGTCCAATTCCTAGAAGCAAAAATTTTGATGTCAACAAACTCTATAGAGCAAAGTGCAGCTACAGGGATAAGCGAGTAGCTCTCAAGGCTGGCTCCTAGGTGGTCACAGTCAAATAAACCTCACCATATTTTCTCCTGCTCTTTCCTCTCATAATTCTTACCAGCAACATTATATCACTTTGAGCAACTGCATGAGGGGGTGAGTGTGAAGGCATGGGACATGAAGGCTCCACTTAAACATTCTATGTGTGCCCCAAACCCAGCACATCCAGAATCAGGCTTATCACCTCCCCCCAAAACCTACTTCTCCTTCAATATTCTTTCTCCCCATTTGCCCAAACTAGAAACTTTGGAGTCATCCCGCATAGCCTTCATACTCTCGTTTTTCATGTACAGCATTCTAACAGTGCCCTTGTTTCTAGAGGCCTCATCTAAGAGTCACTTAAATCTGTCTTTTTCTGCTTCCCCCTGGCCTTCATCATCATCACTGTCCCCATCATCACCATCATCACATCATCGCCATCATCATCATCATCACCACATCATCACCATCACCAACATCATCACCATCACCACCACCATCATCATCACCATCATCATCACCACATCATCACCATCATCATCACCATCATCATCACCATCACCATCACCATCATCATCACCATCATCATCACCATCATCACCATCATCATCATCATCATCACCACCATCACCATCATCATCACCATCATCACCATCATCATCATCATCATCACCATCATCACCATCATCACCATCACCACCATCACCATCATCATCACCATCATCACCACCATCACCATCATCACCACCATCACCACCATCACCATCATCACCACCATCACCATCATCACCACCATCACCATCATCACCACCATCACCATCATCACCATCACCATCACATCATCACCATCACCATCATCATCATCACCATCATCACCATCATCACCATCACCACCATCACCATCATCATCACCATCATCACCACCATCACCATCATCACCACCATCACCACCATCACCATCATCACCACCATCACCATCATCACCACCATCACCATCATCACCACCATCACCATCATCACCATCACCATCACATCATCACCATCACCACCATCACCATTGTCATCACTGTCACCATTGTGAAAGGACCCACAAAATCACTACTGAAAACTCAAGCTGAAAACTGCTCAGGGCAAACCTGCCTCCCATTCTATTCAAAGTTATCCCTCCGCTCACTGAGATCAATGCATTTCTGATTTGCCTCCTTTGGAAAGACTAATCAGAAACGCCAAAGAATGCAACCGTTTGTGTCTCCCTTATCTGTGACCTGGAAGCTCCTCCCTACTTCAAGTCTTCAAGTCTTCCCGCCTTTGCTTCAAGTGGCCCCGCCCCTCCAGTCCGAGCCAACGTATTTCTTACGTATATTGATTGATGAAGTGGCCCCGCCCCTCCAGTCCAAGCCAATGTGCTTCTTATGTATATTGATTGATGAAGTGGCCCCGCCCCTCCAGTCCGAGCCAATGTGCTTCTTACGTATATTGATTGATGTATCATGTCTCTCTAAAATGTAGAAAACCGAGCTATGCCCCAACCACCTTGGACACAGGTCATCAGGACTTCCTGAGGCTGTGTCACGGGCACATCTTTCACCTTGGAAAAATAAACCTTCTAAATTAACTGAGACCTGTCTCAGATTTTCTGGGCTCACATCATCATCATTATTGTCATTACCATCATCATTGTCATCATCACCATCACTATCATTACCATAATTATCATCATCACCTTCAGCAACAACATCATTATTGTCATTATTATTGTCATTTTCATCATCATTGTCATCATCATTATCATTATTGTCATTTCTGTGGACCGATCACACTGGCCTTCATCTTCTCCCTCTTCAACACACACCCATATGCCAAGCTGGCCCCAAGAATCTCAAATCTTACTGTTTCAACTTCGTTTTCAAATTCCTGAAGTTCCCATGTGGCTGGCAGGGTTAAATCAACCACTGAGGCACAGCGGAGGGTCTTGTCATCATGAGGTTGTCACTGACCTTACTGGCCTCACTCCCTGCTTCCCTTCTCTGGGCGTGGCCTCACCGAATCTCTCTCCAACACCTGAAGAAGGCATATTACTTGGCATCTCTAAGCTTTGGGTTATGCTCTTTGCTCTTTCCTCTTCCCGCATTCTGACCCCTCCAACTCCTCCATCACAATCTGGCACAGATGTCACCTCTCCCGAGAAGTCTTTTCTGGGTCTTCACTCCTGCTGCTATGCTTTTACCAGCCTTTGCACATCTATTTCTCTTTTTTGTTCTCAATTTAAGCATTTACTACATATGAAATATCACACTAAGTGCCTTAAATAATACAGCCCGTCTAATTTAATATCCATAACAATCCTGCAAGGCAGATACCATAATTTTCCCCATTTTACTGATGAAGAGAATGAGCCCTGAGATAACTTATCCAACCATAATTATCCCCATTTTACTGATGAAGAGAATGAGCCCTAAGTTAGATAACTTATCCAAAGTCTTGGCCAGGCACGGTGGCTCATGCCTGTAATCCAAGCACTTGGGAGGCCCAGGCAGGCAGATCACCTGAGGTCAGGAGTTCAAGACCAGCCTGGCCAACTTGGTGAAATCCCATCTCTACTAAAAACACAAAATTAGCTGGGCATGGTGGTGGGTGCCTGTAATCCTAGCTACACAGGAAATTGAGGCAGCAGAATCACTTGAACCCAGGAGATGGCAGTTGCAGAGAGCCAAGATCGCACCATTGCACTCCAGCCTGGGCCAAAAAGCAAAACTCCATCTCAAAAAAAAAAAAGAGTCTCAAATCCAGCCATAACTGAGATTTTAACCCATTTCTGAGTGCCTCTGAGTCCTGGCCTTCTCACCAAGTGGAATAGTTCCCATGGCTTTGTGCTGCCCCTGCACTGGCTGTGGGCTTGCTGACAATGGACATGAGTGGTGCCTGCACAGAACAGAAGCTCCGTCATTCTTCTGAAGATGGTGGCAATCCCACCATGCCTACAATGAGGAGCACACGAGGTGTCTCTAGTCTCCTGTTTTTAAACGCCACTTCAGATAACTCAGTACAGCGCCAGAGGCCCTGAGATGAACAAACGCCATCCCTGCCCTTGAGGAGCACATTTCACAACAGAATCCAGCTGAAGAGGAACAAATGTTCACAAGCCCACCGCATGTCAGGGCTGGAACTCAGCCTCGCCTTACCCGTCCTCCAGCCCCTCTCAGCCATCTTCTGAAGGGAAGGCCCCATCCCTGGACCTGCCTCGGAGGCTCCTCAGACCTACCACCTGAGCCAGCCGAGCTCCAGTCTGAAATGAAGTCACCTTGAGGGAGGCCTCCCCTCCCCTCCCACTGCCCCCACCCAGAGCCGGCTCTCCTTCCTCATCAGCTGCCCCTCCTGACACCTGCCCTCCCCAGCCAGTCCCACACTGGTCTGGAGAACGTTCCCCATCTCAGCCTCCAGCTTCCCCAAGGGCCCAGAGCAGCACTTCGACCCCCTGTGAACAGGAGGAGTCAGACCACCCGGCGCCGCCCGGCTGCCCGGGGCAGACCCCCATGTCCTCTGGTGAGGAGGGGCTGGGCAGCGGCCTGGGGCAGTGGGACTGCAGTGCACTCTCTTGCCAGCCTGGAGTCTGCCGGGGGCAAGCCACAGAGGTGGGGACAGGCAGAGACACTGATGCCAGGGGGCTGGGAGGGCCTTTCTCCCCCGAAGAGGGCTCATGAGCACCTGTGAACACACACAAGGGACTGTGGGACCAGCGAGCGGACTCTAACTGCCCCTCTATGCGAGCAGCCTCAGGCACGGAGCCACCCACAGCCGAGGTTCAGCCTGCAGAAGCCTCCAGCCCTGTGGCCCTGGGCAAGGTGAACAGCCTCAGTGGGCCTTTCTTTTGCCTTTTCCAAGGTGGACACTGTGATAATAGTATCTTCCTGGCAGGGTTTTGGAAGGATGAAAGAGTTATCATATGTTAATTAGGTAGAGTAGTCTCAGGAAAATATCAATAGTGTTATTTCATCCTTGATATGGGGCCCGGTGCAATGGGGCTGTGTAGCCACAGTGAAGGGATTAGAAAGAGGGATTTCCTCGTGACTGTTGTGCTTTCAATCCGCAGAGGAGGCTCAACTTCCTTTCCCTGCTTTGCCTTCCTATGATGTCAAACTCCAGGAACTCCTGTGGGCCTCAGTCCCCACCCCCTCCTCCCAGAGCAAGGGGAGAGGCAGCTGCTTAGACCCTGAGATGAGATGCCTGGTGCAAAAACTTCCAGGCACAGCGGTGTGGCCTGTGGCATGGAGAGTGGGCAGTCCCAGCCCAGGCTGTCCTTTCCCTGACCCCCAAGACAGGCTTGAGAGCTGTTCTCTGAGCTCCATGGGCAGTGACTACTGGCTGAGCCCCACCTAGCACTAGACTGTGCTGCTGTCATTCTCTGTCTGCCACTGGCCTTCAAATGCAGGAATCCTACGGCCTCATCAACCCTAGCCTTGACCATGGCACCAGGAAAACAGTAGTTGCTCAATAAACGTTAGACAGATGAATGAATGAATGAATGAATGAATGAATGAATGAAGTTCAGGGTAAGATTGGGAAGACAAGAATTGAAGCCACAACAAAGAGCCCTTCCCCAGGCTCCTGGGCCGACATGCTGCTGCATCCCTGGTGTGAGGAAATCCTGGGGTGAGACCCCATCATCGTCAGCCGTTCCAAACGGCAACAGTCTCTAACGCAGGGCGTGGCCGTTTGGGTGCAGGGCGGGGCATCTTTGCAGTTCCTATAACAGTCACCAAATTGATGTTGTATTTGATGGTGTGTTGATTAATATCCTAATATAATTTATTTCTAGTTGTGTTTGAAATGTGTGTCTGTAAGTACTGATTTGACACAAATATTAAATAAAGTAGAATATTTACAAAATTCTTTACCTGGAGACTCTAGGAAAATCCATAGCTCCATAACTTGGAAGCCTGTGAAACTTCCACTTTGACAGGGAGAGGCAAACCCCCCTGAGGGCACCGACCAACCCTGCTCCCCCAGCGGAAAGGCCTGCCCCAGAGGGCACCCGGCTTCCCAGTGGGGACCAAGAGGCTGGACAACAATAAAACAAGCCCTGGACACTTGCAAAGCTCCTCAAAATGCAGCCCTGAGGGAGGAGGAAGGCGTCTCACTTATGCCATTTGACAGTTGGGAAAACCGAGGCTCTGTGCAATTTAAGTGCCAACCACTACTAGGTTCCCTCCAGAAAGGAGGGCGCTCCAGGCAAAGCTTCTCCCTGGAGCTGGCCAGTGCTCTTCAGCCCCTGCTTGGAGCCCAAGCCCACCCACCTGGGCACAGCCTGGGGCCCCATGTAACCCCCTCACATGCATAAAGGGCTGCGACAAGAACATTCTAATTCACGCCACAAACATTCCTGAAAGGCTCACTGTGGGGCAGCAGAGCCAGCCTGAGAGCTGTGCCTGGCACAGCTGCCTGCCCAAGGGAAGCGGGATGCATTCCTGAGATGCGGCTGGCTCCAGGGGGCTCCAGCCCCACAGCAGCAGTGCAGGCTGCAAACTGTCGAGAGCCTTCCCTGGGTGTCCCCTGGGATCTGGCAGCACCACCACCAAGTGTTTTCCAAGCCTTCCCAACCACCAGCCCTTTTGCTGCTCAGCCAGGGCCCGCTGGGGGCTGAGGTTACAGAGGCCGGAAAGGAGACGGCCCTTCCAGGCCTCCCCGGGCCCTGCTGGCCCCCTTCTCACAAGCTGCTGCACTGCAGAAAAAGAAAACCTCAAACAAAATTTTTTTTTAAGCAAGAGGAGGAGGGGGTAAAAAATAGCAGCACACAATTAGGGAGCTGCTGAACTTCTGTGCAAACTAATGAATAAACCAGCCCTTGACAACTTCCCCCAACTGCTGCCGACAGGATAATTGTGCCTAATTTCTTAATTTTAATGCCGTTGTTGCATTTGGCTTCTGCTAATGAGATGTAAATATGTGTTGCGGGTTTGTGGATTTGTTTAATTGCAGGGTATCTAAACTGAGATTGGCCAGAAGGTTAGTCTTACTTATTTTTTATTTTTATATGCCCCTGCATTCAGCAAAGACAGTGAATCTGGGAGGGAGGTGGCTGTGGCTGTTGTTTGCCTCCGTCCCTGTCCCCCTCTTCTTTGGAAGAGAGAAAGGAAGACTTGGTGCTTCCTGGTTGAGGGCTGGTGGTTTTGAGGTATGGAAAGGGGGATGAAGGGAGGGCTACTTAAACGCTCTCCCTCCCCAGGCCAACCTGCTGCTACACCCCTCCTTGGCCAGGCTGATCAGGGTACCCTTCTCCGCACCAAGGAAGAAGGAGGACGTGGGCTGGGCCCAGCTGTGGTCTGGAGCAGCAGGTGGGTCCAGACCAAAGCTGCATGCAGAGTGGCAGCCACACAGCAGGCGCGGGAGAGCCTGAGGTCCTACGTCTCATCTCCGACACACCAGCCTTGGGGGCATGGAGGAGCCAGGCCAGAGACTGGGGACACAGTGGATGTGCAAGCAGCGCTGCTTCCCTGTCTGAGTGCCGGGGCTGTTCTCGGTCTCACCTCCTGTCCTCAGCTGGGATATGGGCATCAACAGCCCTGTGAGGAAGGGGCTGTCATTACAGCCATTTAGCACATGGGATAACAAGGTAAGAGGTTTGTAAGTTTCTCAGAGTCACAGAGCCAAGTGGTGCGACGGGGTTGGAAGCTGGCACAGTCCCACAGCAAAGCGGAGGCTCTCTGCTGGAGTCACACCTCGTCTTATCTACACAGTCAGTCTGGCGTGGATCCCAACGCCAGCCCCCACAGAAACCCACCTCTGTGCTTGGGTAACGTACCACAGCAGCAACACGGAAGAGAATCTGCTGGGCCAGCAGCTAAGGTGGATCCCGGGCCCTACTGGGAGGCCATCTCGTCTACCCGCTCCGTGGCAGGGCTGTGCCTGGCCATCCGGCAGAGTTGGACCTCTCCCCACACTCACCATGTCCCAGAAGCAGTCAGGCACCCTGCAGCCTCCATGCCAGCATTTGCATCCCTCTGGAGAAGGGAGCACTTCCTCACGCCTGAGAGAAGTCCTTGATCCAAGGTTTTAAGTGGAGTCTTCACCAGCCACTCTCAAGAACAATTTCAGATATTTAAAGAAAGACACGAGGTACCCCCTCAGCCTTCTCTTTGTAGAGATAAACCATCTCGATTGCCTCGGCCTCTCCTGAGCTAGTTCCTCTGAGACCCTCTGACACCTCCTCCCGGGGTCTCTTCAATGCTTTGGGCCCCAGACTCACTTGAGAACCACTTTAGTGAGAGTGAGAGTAGCAAAAATATTCCTTCTTGGTCCCCACAAGGAGTGATGCTTAGAAATCGGCAACGTGCTTCTTTGGACCCTCCTCCCTGCCCCGTCCTTGCCTCTCTGCCCTCCCGTCTCTAGTCTGGGTTCCATTTCCAGACCACTTTGGTGTCTTTTGGGGAAAGAAACTGATGAAACAGTGCGTCCAGGTGGCACCTTCTGTGTTACTTCTCCCAGAGGTATCTGCATTTTAACCAGGGTGTTCTGATAGACTGAGAAGATCATAACGCCCAACAGAAGGAATTCCTAAAGGCGAAATTTCCCAGTCAACTAAGACAAACAAACTTAACTTTAAGAAGAGACTCCTCCTATCTCAGTATCGAGGTTGGGGGGGTGGGCACGACCACTGCCCCTGCCAGTGCAGATGCCCTGCCTGTGTGCCCGCATCTCCCCGTGTTTCTTCTTCTCTGGGATCTTTGCACTCCTATGTTTTCCTTCGTGTGATCCTCCCAGCATCTGCTTTTCTCCTTTGCTTTCCTGAGTGCCTCCAGATGAAGTATAAGGTGCTCTCAGCGGGCATCAGGACCACCCACCCTCTGGTCCCAGCTCAGATGCCCAACACGAGCCTGGAGAAATGCACTCCAGGACACTTCCCCAAGGCAAAGGCTCCCAGCATGGGGAGGAGAGGATGGTCTCGATCTCCTGACCTCGTGATCCACCCGCCTCGGCCTCCCAGAGTGCTGGGATTACAGGGGTGAGCCACCGCGCCCCGCCAAGTTTGGTCTTTTTTAAGTTAATATCTATTCCAGCTTTCTTTTGATTAGTGTTAGCATGGTATCTATTTCTCCATCTATTTTTATGCTGTGTCTTTATATTTAAAACAGGCTTCTTGCAGACAACATAGAGTTGAGTCTTGTTTTTTCATCCACTCTGACAGTCTTTGCCTTTTAATTAGTGTATTTAGAACACTGATATTTAAAATTGTTATTGGTATCTATTTTTTGTTGATATCTATTACATTTGTTACCCTTTTGTATTTAATTCCTTTGTTCTTTGTTTCTTTTTCTTTTCTTATTGTGTCTTCCACTCATTTTCTGCCCTCTGTGGTTTAAATGGAATATTTTGTATAATTCCATTTCTTCTTCTCTCTTAGCATATGAATTATACTACATTTTTACTTTTTATAATGGTTTTTTACGCTTTTCTTGAGTTTACAATACGTATTTATAACTAATTTTAGCCCTCTCTCTAATAGCACTACACCACTTAGCTAGTAACGCAAGTACCGTACACCAGAGTATTTCCAATTCCTTCCCTCCTCCGATCACTTATAGCATTGCTGTCATTTCTCTCACTTATCCATAAGCTATAATCATCACATACACTGTGACTATTATTATTTCAAACAAACTGTTCTGTGTTACTGTGAGAACAGAAAATAAAAAGGTTTTATTTTACTTTCACTTATTCCGTCTCTTGTGCTCTTCTGTATTTACATATATCCAATTTCTCCAATTTCTGACTGTATCATTTTTTATCTCTCTGAAAAATTTCATTTAACGTTTCTTTCAAGGCAGTCTACTGATAAGAAACTTTCTCATTTTCATACGTCTGAGAAAATGTTTCTCCATCACTCATGAAGGGTAATTTTGCTGGATACAGAATTCTAGATATGTTGTACTTTTAACACATAAAATATTTCACTCCAATCTCTTCTTGCCTATATGATTTCTAAAAAGAAGACTAATGTAATTCTTATCCTTGCTCCTCTGTAGGTAAAATGTTTTTCTCCTTTGGCTTCTTTTAAGATTTTCTTTCTCTTCGATTTTCTGTGGTTTTAAATTGATATACCCAGGTATGGATTTATATATACATGTATCATGCTTGGTGTTCTCTGAGCTCCTTGTAGCTATGGCTTAGTGTCTTGCCTTAATCTGAGGAAATTATCAGTCACCATTGCTTTTAATACTTATTGTTTCTTTATTTTCTCTCCTTCCAGCATTCCCATTATGTGTCTGTTACACCTTTTGTAAGTATCCCACAGCCCTTGGATAGTCTGACTTGTCCTCATTCTTATCATCATGACTCACCCCTGTGGGTGCTGCCCTGGTCGCCTGGCCGAGGGAGCGCTTGTGAAGTTCACTGCAGTTACTTTTCTCCTCTTTTCCCTTTTTCAAAGGAAGTCAGTATTTGACAGGATTTTTCAACTCAGGATTCTCGTAGAGGGCTTTCCTTCCTGTTTCTTCACAGGGAAAAGCAAACCAGGGGTCCACACACTCACTCACTCATTCACTCACTCAGTCATTCACTCACTCAGTCATTCACTCACTCAGTAACACTTGTCTGCTGTCCACCCAGAGCCTGACCCCCGGCAGGCCCTGGCTATCAAGTGGAGAAATGAGCAGAGGGGGGCCTTGTCCTCAGGACAAGTGGGAAGTCAGCCTCTAAACCAGCAATCACAGCCCTCAGAGAGCCGTGAAGCGGAGTGCACAGAGCAGGGGAGGGGAGAAGTGATCTTAATCAGATCGGGTTGGGGGAGGCAAAGCCTGTCTGAGATCCAAGGGGACAGAGGCCAAGAGCTGGCTTGCATGAGGCCCTGCACGTGCAAAGGCCCTGGGGTTGGGTGGTGGAAAGTGACTAAGCCACGCTGCTCTCAGCCCTCTAGTCCACCCTTGCTCATTCTTTTCATCAGACTTTGCTCTACTCAAGGTCAGAGACCATGTCTTGTCTGTGTCTCTGCCTAATGCAGGTTGACTGACAGAATCAGGGCAGTCATGAGGATCTGCGTGGTTTGTTCAGGGGCCATGAGACACTACACGGGCCTGAGTTTCTGCAACTCCAAAGACCTTGTGCTAAGGAAAAGGGAGGAAGTGGGAGGTCTGGCAGTGGGAGGGCAAAGGTCGCCGGCAGTCAGCAGGACGCAGGCACCTGCCCATGGGCAGATGAAACAAGGCCCAGGAGTGGGGAGGGTGGAAAAGGCCCAAAGACGCTTTGAGGAAAGTAGGTCAGATCTCGGATTTCTCAGCTCACTGCTCAGCCCCCTGAGAACTTGATAAAGCTGCCGTTTGCCAGAGCAAGTGCAAGCAGATGTTATCCGGGTACGCTTAGCTCCCAGGCCCAAAGCCGCTGCGTTTGGCTGGGGCAACACCCTGGCTGGCTGTTTCTGTACCTGTAGGACTGAGCATGGTGTGAGCATGGGGGCCAGAGCACCCCTGGGAGAGGGGGAGACGGGAGAGGAGAGAAAGGAGGACAGACTTTCCAGCAGCAGAACCTCAGGAGATGGAAGCAGCTTCCCTCCTGCTGAGAGCGAAGGGGGTGTGCAGGCTGCTGGCCTGGGAAGGAGGCAGGGGGGCCTTTCAGCAGCCAGGCCTTTCGTAACCAGCTTCAGGCTCCCCCGCCTCACTGCCCTGGGCTCCGAGCCCACCACGTCCCTTTTGCACCCCCGACTGTCTGACCCACAGGCCCGCTCCCCGCTCAGCCTCGTTGCAGGGCTGCCTCCTGCACACACACACACATATGTTCGTGTGCGTGCACACACTGGGGCTCAGAAAACAGGACCCCAAAATGCAGGCCTCAGCCTTACAAGCTGTCCCATTCTCCCCAAAGGCTAGCCATGCAAATTAGAATCCCTCTTTACCAAGGCAAGTCTTAGAAACGAGAACCTCTTTTCACCAATATCAACCATCAAACTTCTGTGTTAAAACTGGTCATAAAAAAATGATCTGACCTGCCCTGTTTGATTGTGGGTCATAAGACGCCCTTTCCAGAGAGGGCCCCACACCCAGAAGGGCAGGGCACTGCTCAGGGAGACGGGAAGAATCTAGACACTCAGGCCTTGCTGGGTTTCCCCATTCACTCTGTTGGCATCAGGTCTCACCCCTTTTGTCCAATCCTCTTTCTGCATGACTGTCCATACTTTGCTGAACCTAAGCATGAAAATGGACAATTTTCCCTGTATCTCTGGGTCTTCATTCCAACGGTTGCTGTGTACACACATTAGACACATTTGTTTGCCTCTTCTCCTGTTAATCAACCAGCCTCGTGTCAGTGATTTTTCAGTGAACTTTTAGGAGGCCAGGGGGGCCAAGGGGGCCAAGGGGCAGAACGGAGCAGGCTCCTGCTCAACCTGGATGCAGCCTTCACTAACTGGTCCAGGCCACACTCACACCTCCCCGTGATCCCTTCTGGATCCCACTTCTGCAGACCCTCGGCCAGCGACTGCCATCCGTTGCCTGCCCGCCGTGTGACGGGCCCAGCGGTCCTGAGTTGACGTGTCTGTCCCAGCTTCACAGTGGAAGATGCACTCTGCAAGAGGACAGAGGGCTGCACTGTGAAGCAAGTCCGTCTGGGTCCTGAACCCATGTTCCTTCCACCACACTGTGTGGTCCCTCAATGCAGTAAGAGGAAAATGAAGGGAAGGGGCAGGTTCCTTTGGGAGAGGAGCAGGGAGGGGCTGGGGTGGCTGTCTCCAGCTGTGTGGGTTACAACACAGCTCCACGGTGTCTGACCAGAGCTGGGATGGGTGTTCCAGGGGGTTACGCTGTCAGAGTTTGCCACAACCTTGGGAAGTCCTCGGGCTAGGGCTGCCTGCCCTCACGTCCCCGCTACACCACACATCTACTGCATGGCTCAGGCGAGCCACTCAACATCTCCATGCTCAGATTCATTTACAAACCAGGGTGTTCTCGTCACTCAGGGGACTTGGGTGAATTAGAGAAGTGTTTGCTCACAAAGCACCCGATGCCGCCCCTGCTCAGGGAGAGCCTCAGGTGAGCACTTGCTCCCATGGCTACTGTCACCTAGTCCTGGTCACCCAGCCCCAGAGAGCCTCCTCAGCAACTCTCCAGGCCCAGATGGTGCCAACCCACGGGGCCCTCTCGGCCGAGGTGGGCAGCCCATTCTGACCCATCTCACAACTGTCCACGCTTCCTAAATGGAGCACAGCCCATCGGTGCCATTGCCGAGGGACCCTCGTGGCTGGGCTTCCTGCTTGTTAGGATGGGCACACATGAATAAAGAAATGAGTGCAGAGTGCATGCCCACTTTGGATTCCTCCAGGCTCACCATGATTAGGCAGATCTGGTGATTAATGAGATACGCTTTCTCCTTTACAGAGCAAGGAGTTGTGGCCTGGACAGTTGACTAAGTGGCTTGATCAGAATTATACAGCAGGGAAGAGTTTAAGTGTGGCCTGCAGCCTGAGGTTGAGAGGTGGGAGGTGAAGCGGTCATGCTTCAGCTTTGGAGACTAGCAGGCCTCACTGGCAGTGCTGCCTTGTGTAAGTCCCTTAACCTCAGTTTCTTCATCTGTAAACGAGGCTGACGATACCTCTCTTTGTCTATTTTAACCTGCTATAAAGGAACACCAGAGACTGGGTAATTTACAAAGAAAAGAGGTTTATTAGGGTTCCCAGTTCTGCAGGCTGTGGAAGAAGCACAGAGCCAGCACGACTTAGAGTTCACACAGACCCCCTCCTAATAACTCTGTGACCGAAGACAGTCACCCCCACTTTGATGAGGCCCTCAGGGAGCTTCATGGTGGAAGGTGAAGAGGAGCTGGCTTCACATGGTGAGAGAAGGGAGAAAAGAGGGGAGAAAATGTCAAGTTCTTTTCTTTCTTTCTTTTTTTTTTTTTTTTGTTTGAGATGGAGTTTTAACTCTTGTCACCGAGGCTGGAGTGCAATGTCGTGATCTCAGCTCGCTGCAACCTCTGCCTCCCGGGTTCAAGTGATTCTCCTGCCTCAGCCTCCTGAGTAGCTGGGATTACAGGCCTGCGCCACCACGCCCAGCTAATTTTTTGTGTTGTTAGTAGAGAGGGGTTTTTGCCATGTTGACCAGGCTGGTCTCGAACTCCTGACCTCAGGTGATCCACCTGCCTCAGCCTCCCAAAGTGCTGGGATTACAGGCATGAGCCACCCTGCCCAGTTAGTCAACCTCTTTTTAACAATCTTTTAAACAATCAGTTCTCCAGAGAACTCTATTAGCAAGAACTCACTCATAACCACAGGGAGGGCATCAAGTCATGCATGAGAGACCCAAACTCCTCCCACCACGCCCCACCTCCAGCACTGGGGAATCACATTTCAGCGTATTTGGAGGGCACAACTACTCAAGCCATCAACACTTCACAAGGGTGTTTCAAAAACCAAGGTAGGCAATGTACACGGCATACCTGACATTAACGGGCTCAGGAGGAGGCACCGTTACTGCAGCCCGTGCAGGGGATGATGGCTGGGGTCCCTGCCGACCTGAGCCCCAGCAAAGAGAATCAACTTGGCCCTTCCCCACTCCCTCCTCCTCCTCCAGCAAACTTTAATTCTGTGTGAAGCTTCCTTCCAGCAGAAGGGTTATAATTAATTTATGTTGGGACCATAATAGATTCCAATACAAACTTCATTTCATTGCATCCAACTGCACTATGACTGCTGTTTGCTGTGAGGCGTAATTCCATAATTCACCGTGAAATGTGACCCCATGCACGCTCTTCCCCGGCCCCCCAGAAGGGGAGTGGAGGCACGTGGCTGTCTTCCGTGCCGCTGACAGAGGCCTTCCCCTCCCACCCTCCTAGGCAGCACACACTCTTGCCATGCGGTCCTCCTTGTACCACACCCTCTCCGACCCTCGGCTTCCTCATTTATAGAAATGGAACAATACAGTGATATATGCACTGTAAGTAATTTGTGGATATAAAATCAGACAGACTCGTAAAATACTCACCACAGTATCAGGCTCTTCCCACGTGCTTCGTGACAGCAACTGACAATAGCAGCTAATATTTAATGAGCACCTACTGAGTGCCTGCACTGTGCTGGCTCCAGCCATCCTCGGGGCCACCTGTGAAGCTGGTTCTACGCCCACTTCCCTGAGTGTTCTAAGGAGAGGCTGTCCTGACAGTGTGCTTTTTCTTCAGTGAGGCCTCCATCGGGTGGACAGGGCTGGAAGAACAGGCCCAGGGCCATCCTAGAAGAGGGCATGGGCACCTGAGCCCCCTGACCAGAGTCATACCTCTGTATTGCTGCCCAAGACCTTTCCAAGGAGCAGAGGCAGAGAGAGGAAAAGGCTGTCTCCATCTCTGGGCCCCGGGCACTCAACCCCTCCTCTCACTCTCAGATTGCAAGGAGTTGAGAGTAAGCGACACAAAAGTGGAGGTGGCAAATAGATTATGCCCTTAAAAGACGGGGGAGGGGAGCCGTGGCTGCAGACTAAGAGGGGAGCAGACGGAGGAAGGATGCCTGCCATGAGCTCAGCAGGGCTGCCGGCCAGTGCAGAGGGTCAGAGCAGCAGAACTCCTTCCCTGAGATCACCGACTGCCCTTCCACCACCCTGGGCTCCAGGCAGGAGCTGCTCCCCCGCTCCCAGGAGGCTCCCTTCAACTCTTCACAGATTTCTTTGTCCAGGGCTTGTTTGCACGGTCAGCCACTCCTCACACAGCAGACCTCACTGCCTGGCCATTGGTCTTCCACTGGGCATCCCCATGAGTGTCTGGAGCTCCTCGCGGCCTGTGTGCCCGAAGCATGCCCTGGCTCTGCACCCAGGCCCCCTCCCTCCAGCCTGCCTCTCCCCCTGCGTCTGAGCCATTTCTCCAGCCCTCCCCAGCATCACATGAGAACTGTCTTCTGTCGAACAGGCACCTGCTTACCACTCCTCTCAAAGGCACCACACTTCAAACAGCTTTCTTGATTTGCACCCCCCAACCTGCTTCTCCATGCACAGCACTAGCTTTCACCGATGTGTCCCAAATCCCAGATGCGTCCTTGACTCCTCTCTTCCATTCACATCTGTGTTCGATCCATCAGGAAGTCATGGATTCCTCCTCATTAAGACATCCCTGCGAAGTCACTCTTCACCTCCTCAAGGCTGCTGGCTGCCGCCGCGGCAAGGTACCATCCTCACTCCAGGATCCTACCACGGCTCCTAAAGCTAAAGAGTCCCCTGCCTCCTTCTGCGCTGCCATCCCTGCTGCTTCCCTGTTGCTTCTCTGCTAAATCTTCCCAGCTTCTTAGCATACCCACCCAAGTCAGGGTTTTGAATGTAAATCAGCTCTCATTAGCTCGGTGCTTAATATCCTCCAGTAGCTTCCATGACGTTCAGAATAGAATCTCAGTCAGGTCTCACGGCCCTCAAGGCCCCAGGAGCTCCATCCCCTGCCTGCCTCTCCCAGTCTCTCACGCTGGTCCCTTGGTATTTCTGGAGTAAGTTAAGCCAAGCCCGGGCCCTTTCTGCCCTCTGGCCGCCGGACATTTGCAGAGCTCCCTGCCTTGCCTCAGTCAGGTTCTGCTCAGATGGCCTCACCACGGAGACCTCCCTGTGCCCTGGGTGAAGTGGTCCCTCCACCTGCACCTTGTCACTGCAACCCTTAATCCTGATTTATTTGCCTTCATAACACCTAAAACTATCTAATATTTCTAAATGTATTTTTTTGTTTGGTTATTGCCCGTGTCCTCCAATAAAATGTCAGATTTGGGTTATAGGTTTTATAAAATCTTTTTAAAAATCTGTATCCTCAGAACCTATATATGCAGGTTTTCAAAAAATAGGCATTGAATGAAGGAAGGAGCAAAATAATTTGTCTACAACAAAACAGGTGAAAATGTACATCTATTTATATACACACAGATGCATACATGTACCTAAACATGCATGCACATACAAGCGGTATGTGGGTAGGGAGGCCCAGCAAGAGGAAACCGAACCTTTATGCTCAGTAAGCCACACTCCAGGAGAAAAACTTGTCACATGCTGGGAAAAGGAAGACATTAGACAAACAAATCACTCTTCAAGGAACGAGCGAAGGGACGCCGACCGGCATCGCGGAGCTGCACATCTGAGTGCGGAGGGACTGGCCTAAGCAGAGCAGGGGTTGGGGAGGAGCTTTCTGGGTGGCCAGCAAGCCCGGTCCTGGCATCTGCCCCAGTCAGGTTTGACCCAGAAAGACAGCAGCACTAGGGCAGATCACCTGAGGTCAGGAGTTTGAGACCAGCCTGGCCAATATGGTGAAACCTCATCTCTACTAAAAATACAAAAAGTAGCTGGGCGTGGTGGAGGCCACCTGTAATCCCAGCTACTTGGGAGGCTGAGGCAGGAGAATCGATTGAACCTGGGAGGCAGAGGTTGCAGTGAGCCAAGGTCGCACCATTGCACTCCAGCCTGGGCGACAAGAGCGAGACTCTGTCTCAAAAAAAAAAAAAAAAAAAAGAGACATTTTAGAAAATATTGCCATTGGGGTAATGTGCCTCTGGCACATACAATTTAAATTCACATTGTAATGTAGCCTGCATTCTCTATGAGAGCTTTAAAGCTGATTCATTATTTATTTTAATTAGAAGAAGGAGAAGGAGAAGGAGAAGGAGGAGGAGGAGGAGGAGGAGGAGGAGGAGGAGGAGGAGAAGAGAAGGAGAAGGAGAAGGAGAAGGAGAAGGAGAAGGAGAAGGAGAAGGAGAAGGAGAAGGAGAAGGAGAAGGAGAAGGAGAAGGAGAAGGAGAAGAAGAAGAAGAAGAAGAAGAAGAAGAAGAAGAAGAGCAGCAGTAGGCGGCCAGGGAATGAAGGGTCCGGCAGGGAGGAAGGGCTGCATTTCAGGAGGTGCCTGTGGCTTCTGCACTTCCCAGTGGAGTCGGGGAGCGGCCGCCAGCCTGCCGGCCTTGGAGCCCGGGGTTAGAGGGCAGAAGAAGAGCTAAAAGCTGAGCATGGAAGTCCTAGATCTGCCTCTGAACCTCAGGCGAAACTAAAGCACACCTCTGAGCCTGTTTTACCCCCGGTGGGCTCATCACTCAGTTTGCCCGGGACCCTCACAGTGAACATTCTGGTGTCCCCCCATAATCATCCCTCATACTTCTTTCACTTCCAAGAGTCTCGAGTCGGACAATAAATAGTCTTGTCACTAGAAATACTAGCATGCCCCTCGTGGAGTTTCTGGGAGGACTGAACGAGTGGGTGGGTGTGACTGCACCCAGCACTGCCTTGAGCACATGAGTGCCACGAATGCTCACAGGACATGCAAAGCCATGCTGTGTGCGGCCTGCAGAGCCCACAGCACCTGCCCACGCTGCCTGTGTCCCGGGTGCTGCTGCCCCGCTCCACCCGTTCTGGGCCTGCCTTCTCTCCCTACGCCATGGCTGTCTGCGCCGGAGCCGAGCAATTCGCGGCCACACGGAAGGCTCTGCGGGAATGTGTTGCCTGGCCCAGGATGAACGCTCTCCTGTCCTGGCCACACAGGTAATGAACGGCCGGGGCCATCCAGAGAAACGCTCCCTTATCTCACCCTGGCAAGCCTCCCGCTTCCGCTTTTAGAGAGATGGGCAGGGGGCCCATCTGGGAGCCGTGGCCACCCTTCGCAGCGCCTCCACCGGGAGGGATGGATGGAATTTCTTCTCTTTCCAGAGGAATTTCACAGGGTGAGCCTCTCCCCTAGGCTTTGCCTGCCTCCCTGTGAGGAAGCAGGAACTGTGGGAGCTTCAAGGAAGCTGTTGTGCCAAAGTTTTCTTCTACAGACGAGGAAGAGTGGCTCAGAGAGGAAGGGCAGGCACCGGGCCACAGAGCTGCAGGCACAGAATCCCGGGCAGCACCCGCACCTCTTCACACTGGGAGCACGCGTGGCAGGAACCTGAGCGGTTGTAAGAACAACAGGAGGAGCACGGAGCCCCAGTTGGAGTAGGAGGGAGCACTCCAGCCCTGCTCTGGAAGGGCTCCCCAGCAGCCTGCGTCCCTCCATCCCATCCCCGTGAGGCCCTGTCCACACCTGTGACTCTGGGAGCCGACCCAGTGTTGTGCCTCTACCGTGTGGCCGTGCAACACACACACACGTGCATACAGTGTACCCAGCAGTGTGAAAGACACGCTTTGGATTTTTCAAGTGCTGTTATCTGAAATGCACATTTAACCTGGCACCCCTGCACGCACACATTTAACCTGGCGCCCCTGCACGCACACATTTAACCTGGCACCCCTGCACGCACACATTTAACCTGGAGCCCCTGCACGCACACATTTAACCTGGCGCCCCTGCACGCACACATTTAACCTGGCGCCCCTGCACGCACACATTTAACCTGGCGCCCCTGCACGCACACATTTAACCTGGCACCCCTGCACGCACAAGACCTTCTCCACTCTGCCTGGAGCACAAGCAGGTGTTGCCAGGGATGTCTGTTCACAGGGAACAGGGTCCAGGGTCAGGGCCTTGAGGCCTTCAAAGAGATCCCAATAGACAAGAGCAGCCAGGGCCCCACACAGTGTGGGGAAGGGGACCCCAAAGCTGTGGGATTGCCAGGCCCCAGGACATGGGCCGGTCTGTAGCCTAGAGCCAGGCACCTGCTAGAAACCGAGAGGTGCCACAGGAGGAGAAAGGGATGTCTTGGAGCAGGTGTTGGGGGCACAGGGTGCCTTCGCCCCTCTGCTGTCTGGCTCTGGCCCCTCTGGAACAAGAGGCAGAGCGAGTAGAACCCACAGGGAGCAGAAAGCCCCCAGCTCAGCCCGGCCCCCAGCCCCCAGCTCAGCCCGGCCCCCAGCCCCCAGTGCAGCCCAGCCCCCAGCTCAGCCATGCTGCTCCCCTACCATGGACCAATGCTCAATATTCCTTCACAGATTGTTGTAATCTGGAGCAAATGCTCATCCCCAGGCCCTGCAAAAGGGGCAGCTCTGCAGGTCACCACCTCCCACCTGCTCCTCAGCTAACGCACCCAAGCCCAAGGGCAGCCCAGCCGCGCTGGGGGGAAGGGTGCCCTCGGCCCTGACCACAGAGGAGCAAGCCTTGCACCCTGACTTTCTGCCCCATGGCCCACAGTGAAAATACCCTGAGAGGCATGGAGACAGAGCTCAGTTCCTCCTACACCCAGCTATTTACAGGAGGTCTGGGCAGAGTAGAGGGTGGGAGATGAGTGTACTCTGCTAGCCTGAGTGGTCCCTGGGACGGCCTGGAGCTAATCCACTGAGTCTCCCCTGCACCCAGGCTCAGCCCAGCCCTCCACACATGCCAGCCTGCTGGCTGGGCACACAACCCATGTCCATCACTTGTTCCAAAGGAGAGGAGAAAGGCCCTCCTCCCTTCCTTCCGCTGCCCATGGGTTCACTCACCCACGGTTCATTTACTCATCAACTCTGCAAAGCCATCTCCACGCCAGGAGAGGCCCTGGACCCCAAGGAAACAATGCGAGGTCACGAGCCTGCTTGGAAAAGCTGCAGCTCAGGAGAGAGCCAGGCACGTAAACAGACATTCCCACGGATTGGTCCTAAACGTCCCCAAAAGAAGCCCGTGGGCAGGAGCCGCCAGCCAGTCTGGGAGGGGTCCCTTGAGCTGGGCCTGACGTGGTCCGGGGGAATCAGCACAGGAGGGCAGGAAGAGGGTCCGGCAGGAGGACAGACAGCGCCTGTCACTGGGGAGGGGCAGGGTGGTGCGGGCTCTCACAGCAGCCGAGGAGGGCGAACTTGGTCCCGGGAGCGATGGAGGCCAGAGGAGGGCCCTGAGTGAGGGCTGCAGGGTCTGATGGGTCTTAGCAAGGTCGCTCCCACACAGGTGGCTGCACTGGACGTGGGGCGGGGGCTGCAGAGGCCTCGGGCTTAATCTTGGGGGTGCAGTGAGGGCCAGGACACAGGCAGCGGCCGTAGGGAAGGAAACCAGAGGGTGAGCTGAGGTCACAGAGCAGCATAATCCAGGACCTGGCAGCCCGGGGATGTGGGGGAGAGGGAGGAGGTGAGGACTGCCCCTGGGACGCGGCCATCACTTGGTGGTGGACAGCAGGAGAGGCTCAGGAAAGGCTTCTTCCACACAACAGCGAGGCCCCCGCATGCTCCATGCAGGCCAGCCCAGGCTGCTTCCCAAGCTGGGCACCCTCCAGCCCCCTCCAGCCCCGCAGAGGCCAGGACAGGACCAGGCAGGCTCTCGGCAGAGAGGATCCTCTGCAGTGCCCTGGAAGGGAGGAGGGAGGCAGGAGGAAGGGCTCATCCATTATTAATTCCTCCTGGAGACTCTGGGGCCTCTGAAGCCAACTGCATTATTTAAAACTGGCTTAAATTTGGCCCAGAATAGAGAGCTTCATCTCTTGTTGATGGCCTCCCCCTTTCCCAGGTGGCATCCTTAGGAGAGATGCTGAGCTTCCAGTGAAGAGTCGAGCCTGCACCCCTGCTGCACGGCCTGTGAACCACGTCCACCGCATCGCATCCCCTGCCCGGCGGCCAAATGCGCCCAGCCATTCACCCCTCCTCCAGCCTCCAGGGCTCACAAAGAGAGCACAGGACCTGCGTTTCCAGTGGCCTTTGGGCAGAAATCCAAGGGATCTGAGTTTCTCTGGCTGGTCACCCTGAGCTGGACAATCCTGCCACCGTCACGGGCATCTCTGGGCAGAGGGACTGGCCTGCCCGCTAGAAGCAGCGGCTTGGGTAGCTGCATCCTGAGAGGCCTGAGGTCTCAGCCTGGTGAAGAAGGAAGGACAGAGCCGGGAACTGTTGCTATGGAGATTTGTTCCCCAGCAAGGGGAGTAGTTGGGGTTGTCAGTTGGAGCTAACCTTGAAGGATGTCACCTTGAGACAGAGGAAAACAGACACAGATACATACACACAATGTGAAATCTGACCTTTCCCTGGGGGGCTGGGGAGGACAGACCTGTCTGAATAGATACTATGGGGAAGGGGAGGGAAGAGGGAAGGACAGTGGAGGGGAGGGAGGAGGGTGGGGAATAGAGGAGGGAGGGACCAGGCAGGCCACCCTCACTGAGTGCCTGGTGTGTGCCACACACTGATATCAAAGCCGGGCGTGTATCCAGTTTGGCCCTCACCTAAGCCCTGTGAGGAAGGTGCCTCTGGTCCCACTTTACAGATGAAGACACAGAGACCTTGTGGGACTTGCCCAGAGTCTCAGATCAGTCAACGCTGGGGCTGGAACCCAGCTTTCTCTGACTCTGAAATTCCTGTTCGTCCTCCTCCCGTGGGATCCTTCAGAGCCACCACCCGGCCCGGTCAGCTCTCGGGGAGGCAGAGGCCGCAGGCACGTCAAAGAGCAGAAGAGACTCCTCATTCATGTGCTGCTGCTGCCCAAACCCCGCAGCCCCTCTGCCACCTGTGAGGCGGTGCTGCCAGCCAGCATGGAGGTCCTGGGCTCGGGTCCCCACCCACATCCACAGGACGTCTCCCGTTCCTCACCCCACCTCTCCACGGGCATGTGCGACCCTGCCCCAGGGGTCTCCTCCCTCGCCTGCCTTCAGCTCTAGGCTGACGGCCCCTCTGCAGACCTCGCCTTCTTTTCGAAAGCCTCTCCCAAGTCCACCTCCAGGATCTGTCCCTGAGCTCTGCAGCTGCTCTGGCTTTGCGGGAGAGCTACGTGCATGTGCTCACCTCTTCTGTGAGAATTCCTGCTAAGGACTCGGAGTAAGGAGGGCCGGGGGCTCACCTCCGCAGGACCAGAGGAACCCGCCGGTAGGTTGGGGGTCTGCACAGTGGGGTGGCGAGCGGAGGGCAGGCCGGCCTCTGAAGAATCCAGGCAGCAGCTGCTGTGAGCTGAGGGCCTTTCCAGCGCGAGAGCCACTGCATCCGCGCGGCTAACTTGGCCCAGGACTGCCCGGAAGTCAGGAGCTGCAGGCCGTGGGCGGCCTGGGCTTTGTCTGACTTGGTTTCTGCATCCTAGTTGGAACCTTTAAGGCAATCTGTGCCCACAGAGTATCAGGACAATGGTGAGTAATTAGGACTATTTTTCTAGATAAAAGATAAACTGCCCTGGGGTCCCTAAGGCCTGGAGTCTCAGAGGCACCAGAGCTGCCCCAGAGGCCTCGCTGCTCCCATCACAGCATTTGTGTCATCCACAGAGTTCAGTTCGCACCTGGGCTCAGCACTTGAGATCCGGGAACTTGTGTTTCAAGGGACAGAAACAAGCTACAGTGTGGCCATCAGTTCCAAAAGCGCAGGTAGCTGTGGGTAGTACGTGGCCTTGATATTGCAGCAGGAGATAGACTGGATGGTGACACAGGCTGTGTTCTAGGTGTTTTCTTGCCTTCACAATGTGTAGTGCAGGACGCAGTGCAGAATTGCAAGGAGCATGTTGCGATCTGGTGCAACCTTCCCAACACCACTGCACATGCATCTGTGAGGCATTGCCACATACGATTCGGGTCACCTGTTTCCAAAAATGTGTCTGTGTCCGTACCATTCCAGAAGAAATCATCGAGGGGGTTCAGAATAAGGGGGCACCCAGCCTCCTCTACCCAGCCACCCCCCTCAATCCAGGCTGGGACTTCGCCATCCTCCAGCCACCCACAGCCTCTGCCCCTCTGCTGTGGTGTGCGGCCCTCCGTCTTGAGCGGAGACGTCCTGAGGGGCCCCTCCCTAGCCTGTGCAGTGCACGGGAGTAGTGACGGGTCACTAAACACGACCTTATAAAGGAACAGACAGCTGTGTTTCTGCCACTAACGGCCACATCACAGCTCAGTCCAAGGGGGAACCAATCTACTTAGTATCAAGTTGTAGAAAGGGAAAGGCCAGAAAGGGGAGATCCGGCCTCAGCAGGGGCTGCAAGTGACGCTAGATTCAGCTTTCTCTCTCCTCAACTCTCTCCCTCTCCCTCCCTGTCTCTTCCTGTCTGTCTCTCTCTCTCACACACACGCATGCACACATGCACACACACGCACACACATGCACACGCACACACGCACACGCACACATCCATGCACACACACTCACACACACACGGACACACACGCACACAAATGCACGCATACACATGCACATGTGCACACGCACGCTCACATACACACGCACGCACACACACACACACGCACACGCACACACACGCACACACGCATGCACACACACACACAGCTTCTTGCTCCCTGTGGGCAGCTGTTGTCCCTGTGAGGCTGTGCCCTGGCAGCACAAACGGTTCCGAGCAGAGAGCAGAGAAGCCTCCCCCACCAGCTCTGGTTAGAAAATGCCAAGGTGGGGCCTGGGACTGGTCCCAGACCGGTTCACTCTTGTCCCTGGATGAGTCAGGCCAGGCAGGAGCAGGGCACTGGGGTGGACGGTGCTACCACGTGCGCCCTGAGTCAGAAGCGAGCATGCTGATTAGTGACCCCCACCCCAAACCTGTGGTTGACAAAGAGGGACCCTTCCCCTAAAGGAAAGGTGGTGTCTGTCCAGCCCCAATAAGAAACGTGCGCTGCAAGAACCTTTTCCTAGTAAAAATGGTTGACTGGCAAAGGCAGACCGTCCCTGAGAGACCCCCACTGGGCTTCCTTTGAAACTGTGCAGTTCACTTTAAAGAACATCTAGTCTTCAGGAGGCAGCGCCATGCTCCTGTGGGACTGAGCCGGGCACACGGCCTTCTCCATACTCTTCTCAAGGAGCAGCGTACTCTGGTGCCTCCCACTGACACTGACTCCCTGAACACCCTGCCCTGCGTCACACTGTGTAGGGGGCCAAGATTTGGCAAATCTAAATTCCAACTAACATGGAATTTCAGACAAATAGCAAATAACGGTTTAGTACAAGTATGCCCCATGCAGTATTGGGGATGTATTTGTACTAAAAAGTTATTCCTCGTTTATCTGAGATTCAGATTAACTGGGCAGCTGGAGCTGTGTCTGGTACCCAATCCTGAGCTGTGGGCTCACCTGGGCCTGCTTGTCTGGGACTCTGAACCTGGCATGCTCCTTCTCTGTCAGTGGCACTTCACTGGGAAAAGGAAAATTTTCTTCTATTTGACATATTCTGATCCTCTTGCTAAAGGATGCTCCCCTTTAAAATCACACGTATTGAAGAGACAAGAATTTTTTCTACTGAATATTTTATATTCACCAAATAAAACACAATGCAATTTAAACATAGTTATAAAAAATATCTTCACACTTATTTCAAAAAGTCGTTTATGCCACAAACAACGCAATTCAAAAATGGGCCAAGGACTTGAGTAGACATTTCTCCAGAGGAGATACACAAGCGGCCAGTAAGCTCATGGAGAGACCGTCTGCAGCACTCGTCATTAGAGAAACACAAATCAAAGCCACAAGGGATCACCTTATGCCCATCAGGATAACACCAGGAAAATGAAAACTAGTGAGTGTTGGTGATGATGTGGAGAAACTGGAATACTTGTACCTTGCTAGTGAGCACATAAAACTCTGTGAGAAAAAGCGCTGTGGTTCCCCAAAAATCAAACTTAGAATTATCACCTGATCAAGCAATTCCACCTCTAGGTATACACACAAAGAACCGAAAGCAGTGACTCAGACAGACATGTGTGTACCCATGATCACAGCAGCTTTATTCATAATGGCCAAAACAGCAAGCCAGGTGTCCATGGACGGGTCAGTGGATAAGGCAAACGTGGTCTCTGCATATAGTGAAACATCAGGCAGCCCCACAGAGGAAAGAAATCCTGACATCTGCTACCACATGGCTGAAACCTGAGGCCATTGTGCTGGTGAATAAGCCAGTCAGGAAAGAACAAATACTCTACGGTTCCACTTACGAGAGCCAGCTGGGGTCATCAGATTCGTACAGGTAGAAAATGGAACAGTGATTATCAGGGACTGGAGGCAGGGGAAACAGAAAATAGAGATTTAATGGGTGCAAAGGTTTCATTATACAAGATGAACGAGTTCTGGAAATGGATATTGCTGATGATTGCACAGTCCTGTGAATGTACTTAATCCCACGGAGTGACTTAAAAATGGGTAAAATCCTAAATTTTATGTTATGTATATTTTCTCTCAATAAAACAGTTTGAAGAGGAGCATTTCACTTATTTGCATGCCTTGAACAATATCAATGCGGATGTTTTGCATCCTCTGAAAAGCTGGCCCCAACATGCGTCACTTTGTTTTTTCCAAGACAGAGTCTGACTCTGTTGCCCAGGCTGGAGCGCAATGGCACCATCTCGGTTCACTGCAACCTCCACCTCCCAGGTTTGAGTGATTCTCCTGCTTCAGCGTCCCGAGTAGCTGGGATTACAGGCGTGCACCACCACGCCCAGCTTATTTTTGTATTTTTAGTAGAGACGGGGGTTTCCCCATGTTGGCCAGGCTGGTCTCAAACTCTTGACCTCAGGTGATCTGCCGGCCTCAGCCTCCCAAAGTGCTGCGATTACAGGGATTACACGCAGGAGCATATATCACATTTTACTCAATCCTGACTCCATGCCTTCATTTGTGTACTCGATTTGCAGAATATATCCTTGCCCATACATTCATATGTGGTTTTGTCCGTGTTCATGCCATTGTTTAACAAAATGAATAAAGAAAGACAGTGTCTCTTTCTCAGGCGGCATTTGCAGAACATGGTTTCAGGTAGAGGAGAGACGGGCCACTCGGGGCGCTGCCCTCCTCAGAGCCGGCGGTGCTCTGCTCTGCTCCGGTGACCCACAGAGATATGGCTGTACACAAGCAGGGTGTGTGCACAGGAGACGGGCCAGGGCAGTAACAGATCTAGAAACCACTTCTGATGGGGCCTGGGAAAAAGAGCACCAAGCGGGGTGTGGCTCCAGGGGAGGACCGATGGTCTCGGAGCATCCGAGGAGTTGCTATGCAGAAGCCAGATTCGATTCTTTTCATGTTTCTCCAAAGGACAAGCTCCCCCACGTTTGGAGTTGTGAGAACTGCTCAGTCATGCCCTGTGCAGACGTACACGCTTCTTTGTGCAGAATGAGCCTCCGTCCTCTCAGACAGGCCAAGGGATGTCAGTGCTCAAGGCAGCATCGGACAGCGGGCAGTTCTCGCTTTGGGTGAGAGCTTGGGGTGGAGTTCTTCTCAGTCCCTTCGGAATCATAGATTCCAGGACAGGACCCACTGAACGCCTGCTGTGCTCTCTGACATCACCTTGTGAGTTCGTCTATTTTGTTAGGCCTCCGATGTTAAGGCCTGGCGGCTCTTGTCTCTTTGTTCCAGTCCCACAACTCCTTGGACAGAGCCACTGATGCCTGCTAACCACCCTCCCAGCAACTGAACCGTGTTTCTGAGGCACCACTCAGTGCCCAGCGCCACAGCAGACGCTCCGACAAGCAGACCTGTAAGACACGTTCCCGCCTCTGACGGAGCTGACATTCAGTGGAGGAAATTCTTAGGAAAAAAGTCTGGCACATGGTTGGTGCTCAGAGATGATGACTTAGTTGGATTAATTATACAATACAGGATTAATTATACGGGGTAATCCTTAGGCTCAAACTCAACAGGGTTCTCAAGGAAGCAAAGGAATCCAATTTAGTGTATATTAGTCAGGGTGCGTTTCAAGAAAGAAATGGGACTTGAGCTAGGCCTGGAAAATTCAGAAGGAAAGAGCAGGCTAAATAACGGGCAAGCCCCATTAGAGGTGAAATAGAACATTTTAACTACCAGTTACTGGTGCTGGGCGTTGAGCTGAGTCCTCTGCACGTTATCCCATGTAATCCTCACGTAGCCCAATGAGATCAGTGTCGACACCCATTTTGCAGTTCGGAAATTGAGGCCTAAAGAGGTATGCAATTCGCCAATGGGCTTGGATTTGAGCCCTGGGTGGAAACTGCTACGCAGTTGGCCCCTCCTGGGCCGGGGGCAGTTAACAGCAGTCTGCAGAGGCTCGAGAGAAGATGGGGGACAAGGCTCAGGAGGGAAAGCAGGCCTTGGTTTTGGGCCTTGGGATCCAGGGAGAGGGGGTGCCACAGTCAGCAGCAAGAGCTGCCGCGGGGCCCTGAGGCGGGAGCCCGGCCGGTTCTGACTGAGCCTGCGAGGGGCCTCCCTGCTGCCCGGCCAGCCGTCCGGATTCCCGGAGCCCGCCCCATGTCAGGCCAGAACACCCCAGAATAGACAATGCCAGGCAGCTTGTTTCTCTCCCTTCGACAATAAACAAGATAACCACTTGTCAGTCCTCCCCCAGGGACCACCGATTGGGGAAAATCCCACAGCTTTCTGCAGTGGCTGTGTTCCCCCAGCCGTCTGGCAATTTCAGGAAGCATGAAAGACTTTATTCATCAGGACCCAAAACCAATCTGCCTTTCCTCCAGCTTCATCCATCACTATCTTTACCTGCCATTGGGGAGGTGGGAAGGGGGAGGAAGGAAACACCCACCTTCCTTCCATCCCCACTCTCTGTGGGCCTGCAGCCCTCCAAGGCGCTCCTGTCAGTTGGATCAAAGGTCACTGGCTTAGACAGAAGTGACCAGGTGTTTCCCACATCCTTCAGCTATTAGGAGCCCTGCGGGGGCCGGAGCCGGCTGCCCTGGGGAATCTGCAGGTGCAAGTGTGAGTGCAGGACGCAGGACTCTCAGGGCAGAGCACCGGAGGGGGGCCAGAGCTGAGGGGCTGAGCAGCAGTTCCAGCAAGCACCGAGCACATATGACAGGGCGGGCACACCCGTATTCAAGGAGAGACAGGCAGCACTTGTGTCTAACACATGCCTGCCATTGGCACCCATGGCCAACATGCCGGGGCAAGTGTGCACGAAACGCACCCCTGTGCACGCAGCAGATCCACACGAGGACAAGCTCGCGCTCCTCCTGATGTATAAACACGCTTACCGGATCGCTCGCTCACAGCCTGTCCCATCAGCCACGCTCCTCATCAGTACCTGTGCACCTCAGACGGCTGCAGCCTCCCTCTCACTCTTTCGTTTTACGTCAGCAAAGGCCACCACGTCCACAAGAAAGCCACGACGCCCGTGGCTCTGATCCAGTGTGTGTGATGGTGCCCACGCAGGGAGCAGTCACAGGTACCCGAGTGTCTGTGTGTGTCTGTATGTGTGTGCATCTGTGTTTGCAGATGTCTCTGTGTGTGTGAGTGGATCTGTGTGTCTGTATCTGTGTGTGTGTGTAGTATATATGTGTGCATGTGTCTGTGTGCATGAGTCTGTGTGAGTGAATCTGTGCATGTGTGTGCATGTGTCTGTGTGTGTGGGTCTGTGTGTGAACTGGTCTGTGCATTTGTGTGTCTGTGGGTGCGCCTGTGTGTGAATAGGTCTGTGCAGGTGTGTTTGTGTCTGAGCTGGTCTGTGCATGTCTGTGTATGAACTGGTCTGTGCACATGTGTGTGTGAGCTGGTCTGTGCGTGTCTGTGTGTGAACTGGTCTGTGCACGTGTGTGTGTGAGCTGGTCTGTGCACATGTGTGTGTGAGCTGGTCTGTGCGTGTCTGTGTGTGAGCTGGTCTGTGCACGTGTGTGTGTGAGCTGGTCTGTGCACGTGTGTGTGTGTGAGCTGGTCTGTGCACGTGTGTGTGTGAACTAGTCTGTGCACGTGTGTGTGTGAGCTGGTCTGTGTGTGTCTGTGTGTGAACTGGTCTGTGCACGTGTTTGTGTGAGCTGGTCTGTGCACATGTGTGTGTGTGAACTGGTCTGTGCGTGTCTGTGTGTGAACTGGTCTGTGCACGTGTGTGTGTGAGCTGGTCTGTGCACGTGTCTGTGTGTGAGCTGGTCTGTGCACGTGTGTGTGTGAGAGCTGGTCTGTGCACGTGTGTGTGTGAGCTGGTCTGTGCATGTCTGTGTGTGAACTGGTCTGTGCACATGTGTGTGTGAGAGCTGATCTGTGCACGTGTGTATGAGTTGGTCTGTGCATGTCTGTGTATGAGCTGGTCTGTGCACGTGTGTGTGTGAACTGGTCTGTGCACGTGTGTGTGAGCTGGTCTGTGCATCTGTGTGTCCGTGGGTGTGCACGCCTATGGACTCCCAGCTCCATGTCACCACATTCTGCCACTCCCTGGTGCTAACCTCAGCATCTGCCGAAGTGAGCACAGATGTTGGGTCTCCCTGGTGGCCACCGCCTCCCACTCCCTGAGCAGGGCCCCTTCCTCTAGGATCTGGAGGTGGCCTGTCACCCACAGCCTCCAGAGAAGGATCTGTCTCCCCGTCTCCGCCCTCACTCCAGGCCCCACTGCTTGCCAGGTGGAAGCGAGTTGCACTCTGTCCACACCGTAGACAGAGCGGACGGACGGGAATCACTGCACAGTCAGTGCAATGGAGAGAGGAGAATCCGCTGGCCTGTGGGGAGGGGCGGCCAGGGAGAGGAGGGGTCTGCACTGCTTACCCTTCCGGGTGGACTGAGGCAGCCCTGGAGCCCCCGAGGCAGGAGCATGGTATGTGGAGAGCTTGACTATTGACAACATGAGGCTGGGAGGTGGCGCCGGGACTCAGGCCCAGGTGGGGAAGGTGGATGGAAAGTTTTTACAGAAAAGAGACAGAAAAGGGTAAGTGTGAAACAAGGAAACACTCCAATGAGACAGACACAGTGGCTAAAGTCACCACAGCAGCACTGAGAGACCCGCAAGGAGAACTTCACATGTCAAGGAAAAGCCCACTGGTCATGTATGTTCACAGCGTGGCGGTGAGCTGTCCTCCTCAGGGCTCCACTCAGCATGGGCAATTCCAGAGATGCAGGGACTGGGAAGGGCTCACATCTGAAAATGCGGCCCCCTACCCGACCTGAAGAGGAGGAACCGTCTCCAGCCCATCGGCCTTTGGGAGGTGAACCTGTTCGCTGGGACGCAGGATGAACCCCCTGTCTAAGGCGCTTGGTGCTGAGGCGTTGGTGTGTGTTTCTGACTCTCAAAGCCTGGTGCTCCGAACACCTGCCGCCATGTGCTGCTGGCTTGTTCACCTGCACACGGTCATCACGGTTAAAGTGCTCCCTTGAAAACGAGATTTTCCTCTACATGGAGCAGGACTGATGCACCTGTCGGAAAGATGCGTGTCCTTCTGCAAATGAGCCTGCTTTTAATACAGTTGAGGAACGATTGACAGAGGCAGATAGATGGTAGATAGACGGACGATACCTGATAGATACATAGATGGATGATTGATTGATTGAAGATATATATTGTAACTGGTTTTGGAGAATAGTGTCTTAGTAGAGAAATAGACCAAAAATGATGAAATCAATAGAAACCTAAGAAATAAATGAAAAAATAAAAATTGGCAAGAAAATGAGTATAAAGAATTTTTTTCAATTTGGTGGGAATAAATGATTGGCAGCGGGTTGCTGGCACAGGCAGCGGGACACGGGTGGATGTTGCCAACGCTCACA
This sequence comes from Chlorocebus sabaeus, assembly GCF_047675955.1. Taxonomy (NCBI): domain Eukaryota; kingdom Metazoa; phylum Chordata; class Mammalia; order Primates; family Cercopithecidae; genus Chlorocebus; species Chlorocebus sabaeus. Next base: position 130,177,023 of record NC_132904.1, on the reverse strand, counting down.
TGTGCGGGCTGTGGCCTGCACCCAGCAGTTGACAAGCCCCCTGTCATTTAGACCTCGTGACAAGCCTGTGGGGAGACACTCCTATTATCCCATTGAGGCCCAGAAAGGTTAACTGATTTGTACAAATGCCACGGCCTGTGAGGAGAAGAGATAGGACCTCAGCCCAGCTGTTGGAATGAAAAGTCGAAGTTCTTGGCCGTTTGGCTGTGCTCCCTGTCCCCAGGGCAGGCAGAGGCAGACAGGCGATGGGAAGCTGGACCGATCCACAGGAGCACATGGCACCACACTGGCCTGATTCTTCCAGCCCCGCCCCTCCTGTCACAATCCTCCTCACTACACCACAGACGTAGCAGAAACCTTCCAATCCACGTGCCCAACACAGAGACTCTGACCAGACACAGAGACTCTTAGCCCTGAATTCCGCAAACCAGCAGAGGAGCCACGGGGTCCTCTCACCAAAATGGCTCATCTCACAGTCTCACCTTCCCTTCGATCCAGCCTGCCTCCTGGCTGTGGAGAGACCCTCATCCTGCTCTTAGTCGAGCTAGTTGCTTTTGCTGTGACCGTTTCCAAGTACAGGCCATGCTAGACGGACAGGGAGGGACAGGCGAGCACCGAATGCATCCTCCACGAGGTCCCCAGGCAGCTTCTGGAGAGAAAGAAGCCAGATTTGGAGCAGCGAACATCTGCTGTGCTCTGGTCAGCGGCTGTTGGGGGAAGGCCTGGGACCCACTTTTCATGCTGGGGAAGCCAGGCCGTCCTCTAGCCTCACTCAAGGCAGAATTCAGAAGGTTCTGGGCTCTTCCAAATGCAAATGGGCTCCCTCTTTCTGGACCCAAGGGTGTGCACTTCGCCCTTAAGCCTCCACTGAACTTACAGATCAAAACGCTTACCGGAGATAAAAGCTAGAAAGAAAGCTAAATCTTAGAGACAGGATTCAACCTTTTAGGTATGTTACTGGGGAAACTGAGGTCCAGTGAGGTCTTACCGAAGGTCATTCCATCAAGTAGTGCACCCTGGGCTGGATGTATGGTCCTGCACATGAGCCCTGTGTGGCCTGGACTCATGGGACCCCACCCCAGAGAGAGCTCACTCCGCCTCACGAACCTCACCACCCAGCCCTGGGCAATTGGTGCCTGAGCTCGTAGCTTACTTCAATATGAGCTTCAAATAACAATAATAATAATAATGAAAGTAAGACTTCCTCCAACCCAACACATAAGTTTTCCAGCCTCTACCTGGGTAATCTGCTCTCTCTGACACCAGCCAACCTTGGCAGATTGCAGAGAACCCTGTGGCCTTCCCACTCCAAGCCTGCCCTGCAAGGCTCCTCGTTAAAGGGCCAGCAGCGCTTCTGTACCCTCAGGCCTCCAGGCAGCCAGCAGGATGCACACCCTGTCAGGGCTGGTGCGGCTAGCATGTTTCCTCACTGCTTCTGGCCATGTCATCGTAAGTCAGGGGTCCAGACCGCTGGGGGGTTCAGTTCTAGACGTTGTCCTTTGGCGTTAGAAATCAGCATGATTCTTGGCAACAACGTAGTACACAGTGATTACCAAATGGGGCACTGGGGAAGTAATAGTGACGCTTTCCATGCCAAGTGGGGTGAGAACCAGGCGGAGGTCCTGGGACAGGAGTAGGACGGGGGGTCAGGAGACCGTGTGGGGTTCTGCCATTTTGCCTTCACGACAACCTTCTGAAGTGGGTGCCACCGTCCTGTTTCACAGATGAGAAAACCGAGGCTTAAGAGAAAAAGCAGTGACTGGCCCCGGCACACACACATCGTGAGGGTGACGCTGGCTTTGAAGCAGCTGGCCTGGTCCTAGTGTGCTCGCCGGCTCCTTGGGGCACACACAAGGAAGGGCCGTGCAGTGCTGCGGTAAAGACCGTACATTCCAGGGCAAGACCGGCTGCTTTGAGCTGTAGGTCCTTGTGCCAGTTGATTAATAACCCTTCTGTGCCTCGATTTCCCCATCTCTAAAATGGGAATAATAACAGTGCCCACCCTACAGGGCTACTATTGTAATAAGTGCACGTTTGGAGGCAGGTTTATCACATAGTAAGTTCTACACAAGTGTTAACCATCGCTCGTGTTCTGTCTGCATCTCTTCTCCTTACCTCACACAGCCGTGTCGCCAACATCAAACCCTGCTGCCCCCGGAGAAAAGGGTCTACAACAAATCAGCTCGTCGACTGAAAGGCTGGATAGGTTTCTAAGCAAGAGAGGCTGCTCAGGGCAGGAGACACACTTGGTGACAGGCAGGGAGTCCCCCAGAATTAATTGCTCACCGCCATGTCACTGCTGGTGACAAATTTGCAATTACTGTCTTCCTAGGAGAACAAACGGCCCCTCTCCCAGCTCCAGTCCCCACAGTCTTGGGCCTGATTTTAGGGTCTGAGAGGCAGCACCTGCCAGTCCCAAAGAGTGAAGTGACCAGAAGATAAGGAAGCCCTGGGCCTTAAATACAGGCTTTTCCTGTCTGTTCCTGTCAGTGACGGGAGCTGGGCCCGTGCTGGCATCCTTCCAGTGGGGTCTGTAATTGAGATGGAGCCTGTGGGAGCCTGGGGTGGGAGCACCGATAAGAAGCATAGCGTTTATTGATGAGGACAAGTCTGGCAGGTAGACCTGAATGCTCTCTGTTCTTACCTGGCCTCAGACTTTTGTCTCAACATGCACGAGCACAGACTTGAAGAAAGAAGGAAAATAAACATTGGGAGCATTGGGTCCCCTGCCGGATTTCCTGGAGACGGGGATAGTCCCTAGACAGGCCCAAACATCAGCTTTGCTTCTGTTGTTTGCATCTGAGCTCAGCCTGTGTCAACACCGTAGAGAACAGAGCGGGAGAAGCGCTAAACTTCCTCCACCGTCACACACCGCAGTGGAGCGAGTTTTGTTTGCACCACCAAAGTCCTTTGCAAACCCTTCGGCTGCAGTGTCCAGGATTCCACCGGGCCCCTGTGTCAGCAGAAGCCCAAAGCCACGTGAGCTGTCTTTCTTGGGTTTGCAGCCTCAGCCCCAGCACAACCAACGGCATAGGCAGGTGAAGGTGAACCCCGGTCTTAAAGTCACAAACCCAAGTTATAGACCTACGGATGCCCCTCAACTTAATGACAGGATTATGTCCTCATAAACCCATCATAAATTGAAAACATCTTAAGTCAAAAATGCAATTAATACCCCTAACCTACTGAACATCACAGCTTAGCTTAGCCTACCTTAACATGCTCAGAACACGGACACTGGCCTACTATTGTGCAAAATCATCCAACGCAAAGCCTATTACATAATAAAGTGCTGCATGTGCCATGTAATTTTTTGAGCACTGTGAAAGTGGAAGGCAGAATGGTTGTGTCAGTAGTGCAGTTTCTATTGAATGTGTGTTGCTTTGGCACCATTGAAAAGCCGAAAAACTGTAAGTTAAACCTTCATAAGTTGGGGACTGTCTGTAGTTCTGTCAATGACCAAGTGTGCCCAGTGGGCACTGGGGGCAAAGCTGTAGCTTCCCTGAGCTCCCTTGAGCATCTCTCCCTCTGAACCTGTTTAAACCCTACCGTGCCCCCATCCCAGTAACATTGCCCCCTGCCCAGCATGAGCAGAATGAACGGCTTTTTCTCTGGGTTCCCTGGGCTTCCACCTCTGGTTCCTCATTGAAACTGCTGTCCCCCTCTCCACTCTAAGCTCCCTGCTGGCGGGAACTGTGTCTCTCCAACCTTATTCTCGCTCATGGCACAGTGCTTGGCGTGCCGCAGGTGTTCAAGAGATGACTGAAAGGATGGAGTCATGCCTCTTGCAGAACAGATGGCTGGGGCTGAGCCTGGGCACGGTGACAGACAAGGGGCCCCAAGAGGTACGCAAGGAGCTGCTGCTTTTGAGGTACTCGCATCTGTTTGGGGAGTTGGGGTTTAGGCAGAAAGAGAAGGTGCAAAACCCAGGCAGCAGATGCCACACGCCCAAAGAGCAGCTCGGGAGGTGCGGCCACGGCATTCGTGGCGATCACACGGCAGCCATGAGGGGTTATCAAACCACCAGCTGAGTGCCCAGTGCCCTCAAGGACGAGGACGGTGATTTACTTGGCGTCCTGGCTTGTTCAACTATACATATGCATATCCTCTGCTTTGGGAGTTAGGAGGGGACCCAGCAGTGAGGTTAGGAAGGTGCTCAGCCTCAGATGCCAAGAAACAGTTCTGCTTCCTTTAACAGACACCCCAGCCTGGGCAACCGTGGACGCTTCCTCCTCCTATTATCAGTTTTCACTTGCAGAGTTACGGCTCCAAGGTGTGAAGGGAAAGGGTTCGCCCCGCTTGGAGAAGGGGGAGGCTCTGTGCCTGCCTATGACACTGCCCCAAGAGGCCTACAAACCTGGTATCCCAAACTGTTCCTACCACTCAGTCTCTCTGTGTGGCAGGAGCAATGGTCCTGTCTATCCAGGGGCTGCCTGCCCTTCAGAGCCAGTTCAGGCCTCATCTCCTTCAGGAAGCCTGCCAGGGCAGCACCCCAGAGGCTCTCACCTTTCTCTGAACCCCTCCTCCTTACTGTCTGTCCACTATTGCCATCATTCATTCATTCTTAAAAGTAAAAGAGTATTTGCAAATATGAACCATAATATTTTAACTTCCTATTTCCCCTCCAAAGAGAGTGGTGACCAATGGGGGGAAAAAGAAACAACTGGGAATCAGTTCCTCATGTTCCTCTCCCATAAGCTAGAGACATGGAAAAGAAGGAGGAGGTGCAGGGAGGGGAGAGGACTGAGAGACGGCTGCCGTAAGACCAGCTTAACACGGGAGAAAGGCGGGAGCACATCCCCCAGGGGGAGGAGGCTTGGTGGGTGCTCCCCACGCCAGGGTCAGGCACCTCCCGGTGATTCCCACCCCAGACCCACGCGCTGAGTCAGGCGTCTGCATCTGCTGCTCCGCAGTGCTGGTGCTGGGGCTGCTACGGAGTAATCACCCACCAAGTGTCAGGTTATTTCTGTCTCTAGCTGGAGGACAGATCAGGAGGGGCAGAGTCCAGAAATAGCAAAAGCAATTAGCAGGCCGGCTTCTGAGGGCATAATTACTGTGCACGAATCAGGCCCTGGCAGGTAACCCTCAGCCTAGTTACTAGGTAGTGAGAGGCAGGGTCACCAGCGTGCCCTCCCCAGCCCGAAAGCGGTGCTCGGTGCTCGATGTGCAGGGTGCAGTGTGAGGGAACATCAGCATCCAGGGCGTCTTCTCTCAGTGCCCTTGGTGGACCCAGAGCTCTGGCTGGGCTGAGAGGTCCTGCCTAGTGTATACTCCGTGCTCTGAAGACAGGCTAAAAGGCCTGGGAGACCCTGTAGGGGCGTGCCAAAGACCACCTACCGTCATGCCCAGGAATTCGTGAAAACCTGGAGGGAATAGTCCCTATCGCCGCCACCTCACCTTCCACCTGCTACTGCCGCCTTCTTTGTGTCAGCTCCTGTTTGCAGTCCCTGTTAGATTCAGGTTCCCTGCCACAGTGTCAAAGTGCTGCTGAGGTGGGGAAGCTGCACTGGGCAGAGGCAGGAAAGGAGATGGATCCCAGAGCATCCCCTCTGTGCACTCAAAGGCTCACCCTCCCACCAAGGAGAAAGGACAAGAGAAGCCCTTCAAATCAGTCTTCCATGATGTCCGCTCACCAGGCTGCAGGACTGAGCGATCTGGGGGTGAAATAAATCAGGGAAGGCTTCCTGGGGGCAGGTGCCTGCAGAGCAAGCTTGACCTTCTCGTCCTCCAGCCCTCCTCAGCCTCACAGCCAGGCCCAGCAGTGCCCCTCCCTCCACCGAACTGCCCTCTTGCTTCTTCTGCCTTCCCAGCCCTCCGCATGCTTTCCCAGGTGTCTGGGACGGACAGTGACTTCACCCGCCCAGGTGGGACATCACACCCTCACTCCGGGCCCCAAGCCTCTGTGTAGTTGGGCACAGTGGAGAGGGTCAGGTGGCGGGAGTGGGAGGGTGCCAAGTTAAGTTCCGGCTCTGCCACAGGGCGATGTGTGGGCTCAGCCAATCCCTAACACACTCAGGGGCCTTGTGTAGACTGGTGGGCGTTGCCAGGACTGTGAAGGCACCGCCATGCCCAGCACCTGAGCAGCCTGGGAGCTTCTCCACTTCTGCTCTCCCAGGCCCACGCAGGCCAGCCCCGGCTCACTGGCACTGTCCACCACCAGGGTGCATCTTCCTCAGTGGAGGCCCAGTACTGCCGCCCTGGAGAGTCAGCCTGCACTGGTCGCTGTGCCAACAGCCCTGGCCTGGGCACCCCCTCTAGCGAGGAACTCCGGTCCCCGCCCTGAGGCTGCTCCCAGGGACCGCAAGCGTCTCAGCTGGGTCCCTGTCCCAGTGTATGAGGCGAGATCAGCGTTGCTCTCACAACACGCGGAGCCGAGAGGCAGCTGCTTATGGATCCAGTTGGAGCTGGCATCAGAAACTCTGTCCCTGGGTTCCAGGCCCTGGTTTGAAGGATTCGTGAGGCCCTGAGTGAATCACTTCCTGGCTCTGAGTATTAGTTTCCTGTCTATAAGGGGAGGGCTTCCTCCCAACTGCCCCCACGGAATGACTGAGGAGAGGTAGGGAGAGGCGGATGAAAATCCTTTCTGTGTTTGGGTTTCTCTCTAGCCATCCTCTCTAAGCCTTGAGGGACAGGTGAGAGCTGGAGCTCAGAAAGGTTAAGGTAAGTTTCACAAGGCCCACCTCGCCATTCCCGGGGAAGAGCACCGGGGCCACCAGCACCCCGGGCCCCTCCTCTGCCTCTGCCAGTCTCTGCAGGCTCCGACCCCTTGGCCAGGCTGGCCAGCCCCAGCAGAGCCCTGTCCCCTCACACCCGCACGGCAGACGCTGTGAATAATGGAGTGCCGTGTTTGTCTAATGGATTTATCACTATTACGAATGCAGCTTCATCAACAAAAGCAGGTGAAAATCGATGTCAAGGCAGCTAAGTGAGCTGCACTTTCCCTCACAGCTTGGCATGTATTGACAGTCTTTTGTCCACAATGTGGGGCTGAAAGCGGGAATGAAAATGCCCTTGGCTCTTCTTGCCGACAGTCCCTTGACTCCAGTTCAGGACAGGGCGCTGGAGCAACGCACTCCCCATCCAGCCCTCACTGTCCTGCCCTGGAGCAGCGGCACCTCCGTGGTTCCTCTCTCCAGAAAAGAAGGGCGACTCCTCCACAGCCCACACAGCTCTCGCTGGTACGGGCAAGAGCATCACCTGCAGGGCTGGGCAAAGCCACCCACCCTGAACTGGACCAGAGAGAGGACAGGCATTTGTTTTCTCATGTGCACATGCATGTGGGTGCAGGTGTGTGTGCAGGTGTGTGCAGGTGTGTGCATATGTGTGTGCAGGTGTGTGCATGTGTGCACAGGTGTGTGTGTGCATGTATGTGCGTGTGTGCAGGTGTGTGCATATGTGTGTTCAGGTGTGTGCATGTGTGTGCACGTATGTGCATGTATGTGCAGGTGTGTGCATGTGTGCGCAGGTGTGTGCACTGTGTGTGCACATGTGTGCATGTGTGTGTGCAGGGGTGTGCTCAGGTGGGTGCCTGTGTGGGTGTGTGTGTGCAGGTGTGTGTGCATGTATGTGTGCAGGTGCTTGCACATGTGGTTGGTTTGCTAGTTGGTTTAGTTTGGTTTGGTCTTTGGCTGGAGTGGGGATCGGCTGGTTGGGTTTGGAAAAAGATTTTGGAGAAATGTCGGGTGCTTCTTGGCAAAACTGCATTAGGATTTGGACATAAAATGGGACAGGAAGGCAGCGATGCCGTATAAGCTGTGCTAGATTTCTGTTTGTTAAAGTATGTTCCACGCAGCTACCCCGGCTTCTTCCTGTGCTCGGTGTCTGCTGGGGTGAGTGGGGAAGACAAGGAACCATCCAGTGGGATGAGCTCCAGACAAGAAGTGCTTGAAACGCTTTCAATTAATTTTGTTTATATCTTAATTGCCAATTAAGGGCAAAGCACCATTCCAAGTTCTGGGGAAAATAGGGAGAAGAGGTACAGATGGAGGAGGGCTTCTTCATCTGTCTTCTCATTTGACAAGAACTTGTGCCAAGAATTTCCCATATGTTACTTCCAATCCCTACGAGGACCCTCTCAGACTAGGCGTTATTATCCCATTTTAGAGATATCAAAACAGAGGAGCCCAGCTTCCCCAAATCACACAAACAACAGGAGACTAAAATGGGATTTGAATTCAGATTTGCCCACCACCCACACTCAAGCTCTCTGCACACCGAGATGCAGGAAAGCAGACGGTGGTGTTGCCCCATCTTACAATTCAGAAGATGTCCACAATTCTCTCTTCCTGCTGACCCCCATCAGTAACCCCCAGGAGGGTTTGCTAAAACAAGCATTGCTGCCCACCCCAGGAGGCTCTTCCTCAGCAGGTCTGGAATGGAGCCCAGGAACGTGCATTTCAAAAAGACCCCAGGTGGTGCTGACGCCGTTGGTTCAGGGATCACACTTTGAACACCATCACTATAGACTCTCTTCTGGGTGCTGCAGACTCCAGGAGGGTCAGGTGGCTGTTCAGTGAAGTTGCTGTGGAACCTTCTGGGGTCCCTGGACTACTGACATCCTTCTCAGCAGGAGCGCCGCTGCCTGCCAGTGGGAGGGACTGGAGGCTCAGTGCCCGGGCTCCCAATGCACAGAGTCCCGTAGCCTTCCCCACTTGGGCCCTAGGCCCCCTCTTAGCCTTCCCTTCCTTGCTCTTAATTAAGAGCCCTTTTCTTCCTTCCAGATGGCGGAGCCCTCTTAGAAAGGAGAGAACTGCCTCACTCTCCCTTGTTTTCATTCTTCTCATGGAAACTGAGTGAGGATTCTGTCTTGTTTAAATAGGCTTCAGGGACTCACTGCCGATTTTGTGCAGAGCAGATCTTTTTATATGTGGTAATGTCTTGTATTTCTGGGTTTAGGTTCCCCAAAAGCATGTACACATTTTGGATAGATATGCATGTGCGTTATTCTTGAGAAACAAAGAGGAGATGGGACATAGCACCGCTATTACTGCCAGTCATAAAAATCATCATCAGCTGTGAGTGTGTATTACGTGCTACACACATTGAGATGTTTCACCCCCACCCAACCCTCTGAGTTCCTCAACGTAACTCACACGTGTCAGATACACACAGTGGACCTGGCACTATTCTATTCAAAGCCCTCTACCTGATTCATCTCATTTAATCCTCACAGCTCATCAGTGAGGCAGGTTCCATTCTGCCTCCATTATTAAGAAAAGGAAGCTGGGCACAGAGAGGTAGAGTGGCTGCCCAGAGTCGCAGGGCTAGCAAATGGTGGGGTCTCAGAGGGGTTCCTGAGGCAGGTGCTGTTATCCCACAGTGTACTGTTGGCCCAGAAGGGGTCATCCAGGCTGTATGGGAAGTCACAGCACATGTGCAAACCCAAAGCAGTGTGACTTTAGAACCCCTGATCTTAATCCACACATGCTATGTGATGCTGGGTCAGAGCCCCAGGCCTCTAGGCTCCTAAACCAGATGTCTAACTCTCTAGAAAATACCAAGCAAGATTGTGCACCCCAGACCCCAAAGCCACCGCTACAGCTGAGGCCTCATACCACCCAGAGCATCTCTGCCGGCCACACGGAGCACCCTGCCTCTCGTGCACAGAGTCCTCGCCCACCTGCCTTTGAACTCAGCAGCCGGTCATGCTTTCCAAGGCACAAGACAACTCAGACGCCAGCTTGCAGCAGAGACTCCCAGTTCACCACATACACAACCTGCCCCCCCAAAACCCATGCTGGCCAATGCCCTCAGCTTTACCAAAGTGAGCGTGCCCTGCCCTGTGGCTCGGTGGCTCCAGGGCTCACACACAGTCCCATAGGAAGGGGCGTCTCCAGCGTCTGTCAGGAAAGTGTTCCTGTTGTCTCAGGGTTGCTATGGCGTTCTCTCTCATGTGAATATGCACCCAGCCTCACCACGTGGTTCCTGGTCTGTGAGAGAGTTGGGGGCGAGGGCAGGATGAGCAGGGACAGGCAGGGGCAGCTGGAGGAGCAGGGAGGGCTGTGTGTGGGAGGGGACCAGGATCCCAGCCCCCAGCCTCAGCCTCGCCTGTGGGGTGCTGGGGATCCTTTGAGACAGGGGTGGCTGAGCTGCCCCAGCAGCCCCGGCTGCCAGTCTCCCTTCAGCCCCCAGGCAGGATGCCAGGCTGGGTGGAGGAGGCACCGTGGGCTTCACATGGACTTCCAGGCTCACTTCCTTCTCCACCAGCTGCTGTCTTGAGAATGTGTGTTTGTCTGAGGCCGAACAGGGTGAGATTCCTACGCATTTACCCGTCAGAGGGCCAGTGGGGCCAGAACCCTCCTGCAGAGGCTCACCCCGGTGCTCCCAGTCTCCCCGAGTTCCTGGCTGGGCAGGGCAGGGAGCTGATTCCACTGTGTTTGTTTGTGGGCGGTGAGAGAAGACTCCCACCAAGGTGGAGTCAGAACCCCCAGGGGTGAGTCGCCCACCCGCCCTGCCTGCAGAGGGAGAGCTCCACTCCGGGAGAGTCTCCACCGGACGCTGTCAGCTCCGCTCCGGGAAAGTCTCCACCGGACGCTGTCAGGGGTGCGGGGCTGGGATTTTTTTTCCTGTGAGATTCCAGAAGACAAAACAAGAGCCAGCTGGTGAAAGATTCGGGAAGACAGATATTGACTCATTAAAAGGAGTCACGTTCTCACATTGAAATTGGAATCGCTTCCGCAGGAAATGGTGAGAAATCTGCCACTCAAGTGTTCGGGCAGAGCCGGGGCTGCCAGCCTGGGAGCTGAGGATGTGGAGGGACGCTTGCCATAGGGGCGGGCTGCTCTGAAGACCAGGAGGCCCCTCTGCACAGAGGCCCAGCTTCCAGACTGCAGTCCCCACAGGGCCTGGGCTAAGCGAGGCGGCCGCACACCTCACTCCTGACCTGTCAGTGAGTTGGGAAGCATCTGCCTGGAGAACTGCCAAGGCCACAGAGAGGCCTAGCTGGAGCCCCGGCCTCAGGGAGGGCACAGTGCAGCTGGGAGAGGTGGCAGCTTGCAGGAGAAAGCTAGGCGGTGGTGGCAGCAGGGGCTGTGAGCCACTTGGCACCCTGCGAGATGAAAACTACCCCCAAACAGGTGGTGGTGCTGGGGCTGAGGGCAAGGGGGGGCAGGTGGGAGGTGTCTCCAGAATCAGCCGAGAGCACGGGGTCTGCCCTGGGAGCTGGAGGGGCATCAGCGAGAAGGGCAAGAAAGGCAGACCCAGGGCGTGGCTGGCTGAGGGCGCTGACGAACATCTGAACCCAGCAGTGACTGGGGAGCCCCCAGGTAAGAGATCGGCCGGCCCAGCTGTGGCTTTCACGATAGGGATTCAGGGCTCACCCCCGGCCGAATGCAGTTCTTGGACCTGAGAGAGCTGAAGCTCCACGGCCTTTCTCGTGGGAAGGAAAGCAACGCTGCGGACGGCCTCCTCCCCGTCTCCAGCTCGGGCGCTTCACTGGCCTCTGGGGCTTACTGTTCTCTGCCTTGGACTATAATTATCTGAGCAAGCATCTGACCTCTTGAATTAGACTGCGAGTTCCTCAAGAGCAAAGTCCACCTTTCACCTGCTCCTTCCCACCCACCCTGGCCACACTCACACTCACACGTGCACACCCACACACAATTCATTGATCGACTGCTGCATATAAATAAAGTGATATGTTTTCCTAGGAACATTTTTCAGAGCTGAGGAGTGTGAGCCTAAGCCCTTAAAAGCTGCCCAGTGGCTGGCCGAGCGGGTGAAACCCCACATCCACATTATGGAAAGCGTGGGCTCAGGACCATGAGTATTTCTCAGAAGAGGAAAGCTAAAGGAAGCTGCCATACAGGACTGAACACCCACAAGGAGATTGGAGAACGGCAGCTGCCTCTTAGGCCTTCACCCTGCCCCACACAACCGCTTTTCACACACTTCCCACATCAGTGCGGCACGTGCACCTCCCAGCGTGTTCTCCCAACCCCACCCACAGGCCTCCTCATGCCTGGAGGGGCAGAGGCAGCGTATCTGGTCCCTGTGGGGGACCTGGCAGGTGCATCCCCTGTGCCCCATTCCCTGTCCCTTCACCCTCTGGGGCTCACTGCTGATGAGCCTCTTGGCTCCCCGGTGGTCAAGCTCTACTCTTCCCTCCCAAAAGAGCTGATGTGGCCTCACTCTTCTTTCAGAGAGAACCTTCCCCCGCCCCGCCGCCCCATAGAACACCAAGGGCCAGAACAGTCATGTCACATCTCAGTGGCAGCAAAGTCAAAAATAGGATCCTGGTCTCCACCTCGAGCTTCAGCTGGACTAGCTCGTGGATGGTGTCTTGGGCTCCAGGCCCTCCAACGGCATCCGGAGAAGAGTCTGCTTCTCAGAACGGTGGGGAGGCAGCAAGGAAAGAGCAGGCCACACAGCCCAGATTGTTTCACAGTCCTGCTTAGGGGGCCCACGGTCTACACAGGCCTGGACCGTCAGCTTTGCAGATCTGTAGGAAACCAGCTAGACGCCTGAGGGCAGGAGTTAATTATACTTCTCTGTGCACAGGTCAGTGAGTACTCCGTGTTCATCTGCAGGGGAGAGAAGGCAGAACAAAGAGAGAGAAGAAAGGAGGAACACAGGCTGGGGTACCCTTCATTCTTCCACTCATCCTTCCACTTGTTTTTGGATACCATGGCTTGAGTTCATTACTGGTTTAGCCCCAGTTAACTGTCCCCAGCCTCTCCGAGCCTCACCGTCCTCACCTGGGAAGAAAAGATGGAGACCCTGTCTCTCAGGACAACACGACAAGCCGGTTAGCACGCTGGGCAGCGATGCTCTAACATCAGGGAGTTTTTGGAACAGCTCCTCGGTTCCGTCAGGCTACACGCTCATCAGCAAAGTATTACAAGGCCTGCGTGTGCAAACCACGGCCAACGCAGTGTCACCAGCTTCCGTTTCTGAGGATCTGTTGGGCGAGAAAGGGGCATCTCCAGGGAGTTTTAGCTTGTGTTTCTCTTCATCTCAGTAAAGACAAACATCTCTTCACACTTAAGAGCTGCTTGTATTTCCTTTACTAGGAATTGTCTCTGTGAACCTTTGCCTATTTTTATTTTGAATTTTTGGTCTTGTTTTGTAAGAGCTCTTCACGTGTTAAAGAAATTGACCTCATTCTGTGATCACAGTTCCAAACCTGTTTCCCAGTTTGTCGTTTATTATTTGGTTTTGCTTATGGGTGGATATTGTCCTGCAGAATTTTTTAGGTAGTCAAACTTATCAAGCCTTTACTTTATGATTTCTGGGGTTTCTTTGTTTATTTGTTTGTTTACTGTCATAGGTCTTTACTACCCTGAGACTATAAATAACTCTCCTATGTTTTAATTTTTCTAGTAATATATCTTTGTATTTTTTTGACCTTCAAATCTTTGATTCATTTGGAATATATCTCAGCTGGAGATCCCCATTACTAGCCTGGTTATGGGCCAGTAATTTTCTCAGCTCACTGCTTTATGGTCTTAACACTGCTCATCGAATAACCCATCTTCTCCCCACTATTTAAGAACATCTGAGAAAGATTCATCATTCAACTTTCAGTTTCCTCCTGTAACTGGTTCTATTTTCGGACTCTATATTCTGTTCCCTTGACCGGATTCCCTATCCATGCACCAGCACCACACTGCTTTATTTATTATAGCTTAAAATATTATAGCTATAGCTCTCATCACCCGCTAATACACCTCTGCTTTGGAATTTCTTGAACAATTCTTACTTGCTCATTTTTCTATGTGAATTTTAGCAACAGCTTGACTAAATCCAAACATGCTGTTTCTGTATATATTTGGAAATCAAATTAAATTTATAGATTAATGAGAGAATTGATGCATTAATATTGAGGCTTACAGTCTGTGTCAGTTAGGTTTGTTCAACAGCTAATAGACTTAAGTGCATTGGCTCAGCCACATATGGGTTTAAGGAGGAGCAGGCTGGAGGCTGGCTTGGCAGCTCAGCAGAACCATCAGGGAGCTCAATAACTCCTGTCTTTCTTCTCTGCCATCCTCAAGCTGGCTTGCATCCTCAAGGTCATCCAAGCTGAAGGTCCCGTAATCAGCACTGTCTGCAGTCAGTATGTCCCCCCAATTCCAGGAAGGAAAGGCAAGTGGATCATTGCCAACTATCACCTCCTTAATCTTACTGAGTTTTCATGGAAGTCCACTCAACAAGTGTCATCAGCTTGTCCAGGTGTGGCCTTTCCAGAGTGCTAGAAAATGTAGTCTTTCTATCTGGGCACATTGCCATCCTAAATAAATTTAGATTTCTATTACTAAGGAGAAAGGAGAAAATTGGAGACGCAGCCTGCAGACTCCACTGCCCTATCTTGGATGAAGAGCCAGTCCTATCACCCAAGTCCCTGCCCTCCTGAACTCCCTCTCATGCGGGTCTCGTCACTGCTGCAACCACCATCTTTCTAAATCCAGTGCTCAATCGTCACTCTTTATCACATGCAGCCATTCAGCAACAACTGGCCGGTAGCTTACTCTCTCTTTTTAAAATCCTTTCTTAGTTGGACCGTAGAGCACACTCCTTGATTTCTTTCTGTCTAGCTGGGTGCCCTGCCCACGGCCCTTTGCTCAGACCTTTCCCAGCTGCTGTGCGTATTCGTCCCTTATGAGAGCATGTGGCCCGTGACTATGGAGGTGTGCAAGGCACACACACATACTGACGTCTCTCAAATTTAAATTAAGTCCAGTCCTACACACCTATTTAAGTGGCTGAAGGCTTTTAAATGGGTACTCCAGGTGCTGGAAAGGTCACAGAACAGCTAAAACGTTCACACACTGCTGATGAGAACGCAAAATGCAGCAACGTCTTTGGAAACAGCTTGTCAGTTTCTTATAAAGTGAAACACACATTTACCGTGTGGCCCAGAAATCTCATGCCTTGTTATTTACTCAACAGAAATTAAGGCATGTGTCTACATAAAATCCATGTCTGTTTATAGCAGCTTTGTTCATAATTGCCAAAAATCTCAAACGTACATCAACAGGTGAATGGATAGACAAATTGCAGTATATCCATACAACGAAATACTACGCAGTGGAAAAAGAAATGAATTCCTGATGCCTGAGACATGGATTAATTTCAAATGCATCACACTAAATAAAAGAACCTAGACTCAGAAGACCCCTACCATGGGATTTCATGCATCTGATTCCATTCACGTGACAGTCTGGAAAAGAGAAAACTACTGGAACATAAAGCAGACAGCCGTTTCCAGGGGCTGAGGCTGGGGAATGGGGCATGACCGTCAAGGGACACAAGCAAACGTTTCGATGGTGGAAATATTCTACATCGTGACCATGGTGGTGATTAAATACCTACACGTATTTGGCAAACCTTGGGCCTGCACACTTACAAGGCGAAAGTTTACTATGTAAAGTGTACATTAATAACCCTGGCTCTAGAAATTTAGCCCATCTGCCTCCCTGCACTCTGCACTTGGGGGAAAAATGTGAAATGGAGTCTGTCATTTCAGTAACTGACGTCCTTCTCCCTGGAGTGATTTTGGGGAAGTTGGAGAGTGGTAGCCTCCTGTTCGCTGCTCTTTTCCAGCTTCTAATTTTCGTCCACAGCCTGGCGGCCCTGTGTCCTCTGATCGGACCATGTCCAACCACGGGCCTGGCTGCACACCCTCCATCACAGCACCCGTCCTCCTCTGATGGGACCATGTCCGACCGCGGGCCTGGCTGCACACCCTCCGTCACAGCACCCGTCCTCGCTGCTCCAGGCTTGTTCCCCGTGTCGGCTTTTGGGCGGCTGTCACCTGGTCCTCACAGGGCTCGTGTTGGCTTGTGTTGCCTTTTTCAAAACATAAATAAGACCACATTTGTTACATGTTCACAGTCACCCAGGCACAGGTGGCATGAGGTCCGACTCCTTCTCCAGCCTGGCAGGAGTTGGCCTGCCCCCTTCCCACCCTTGCTCCCCCAGGCCCGGGGCCATTGTGCCTCTCTACAAGCCCAGGCCAGTCTCTCTGCAAGGCCCATGCGCCGGCTCAGCCTCTGGGTGCAGGTGCAGCTCAGGGGCGCACTTGTCCAGTTCCCAAAGCTAACGTCATCTCCGCAAGGCCGCCACAGCAGCTGCTCTTGATTTCCTACTTTGTTTTAATTTGTTTTAATTTTGCTTAATCTTATAGTTGACTGAGAGTCCATCATCTGGCGTCACGGCCTCTCTTCCCCGACAGTACGTAGGCCACTCACAGCAGGCGCTGGTGGTTGCACGAACGCCCGTGCAGCCTCAAGAAGCTCTATTGTTTTTGCCCACTCTGCGAGACTGTGCTTCTGAATGGACTCTCCAAGACCCTCGTTGTTCAGCCTTCCTCAGGATGACGCACCTCCCAAGGAGGCTTCTTCTTCCTCTACTTCCTCTTCCCTCACAATCACATGTGGCAGATACCCATTAAAAGAGACAGCCCCGGCTCCCTTTCCCCGCCCCACCCACACCCAGATGCCCTCACAACATGCTCCTGTGCGCGTAGCCCAAGAACGGAGCCGCAGACACGGGGCACCTCGGGCACAGCCTGCCAAGGCGCCAGCATCCCGCCAAGCCCTCTCTATCCCCCCAAAACTCGCCTCCACGTCTTCACCCGGGGGTCAACCTTCAGGGGATTTGGAGGTAAACGGCACCAGGCGAAGGAGCAAGTTGCTGTGCAGAAATCACTGCCACCGGCCTCCTCCCCAGGTCTGTTTCTCCCGCCGCGTGACTGACAGGCAGCAAAGCTTCTGCGGCACCCAAGGGTTCAGTCCCAGGACTCAGTCAGAGCTTCCTTTTCTCCAGGGAGGGGAGGATGCAGGGTCTGCAGAAGCAGCCGCTCAGTTTTCTGAGACTGGGACTCCTCGGTGAGATCAGTGGCTGAGTCCCGCAGCCCGAGGGCCCCGCAGCCTGGAGAGTCCCGCAGCCTCCAGGGTCCCGCAGCCTCCAGGGTCCCGCAGCCTCCAGAGTCCCGCAGCCCGAGAGTCCCTCAGCCTCCAGGGTCCCGCAGCCCGAGGGTCCCGCAGCCTCCAGGGTCCCGCAGCCTGGAGAGTCCCGCAGCCTCCAGGGTCCCGCAGCCTCCAGAGTCCCGCAGCCCGAGGGTCCCACAGCCTGAGGGTCCCGCAGCCTCCAGGGTCCCGCAGCCTCCAGGGTCCCGCAGCCCGAGGGTCCCGCAGCCTCCAGGGTCCCGCAGCCTCCAGGGTCCCGCAGCCTCCAGGGTCCCGCAGCCCGAGAGTCCCGCAGCCTCCAGGGTCCCGTAGCCTCCAGGGTCCCGCAGCCCGAGGGTCCCGCAGCCTCCAGGGTCCCGCAGCCTCCAGGGTCCCGTAGCCTCCAGGGTCCCGCAGCCCGAGGGTCCCGCAGCCTCCAGGGTCCCGCAGCCCGAGGGTCCCGCAGCCTGGAGGGTCCCGCAGCCTGGAGGGTCCCGCAGCTTCGAGAGGGGCATCCCAACGCCCTGGCAGGAAGGCAGGCTCTGGCCAGTGTGCAGGCCTTTGTGGGGGTCCCTGAGACAGGACAGGCCCTACGTCACTTGTTCATTTATTCTGTCCTTTATTAATTTACTCACAGCAAATATTCATCTATAACACATATTTATTTACCACCTACTATTGCCAGTTTCATGACAGAGTGATGAGAAGAAAAAACAAAATATCAAGCATCCAAAAAACACAGCCAGCCTGTGCAGCCCCGGACGGTGTATCCTCCTGGAAGCAGCAGGGACCAGTATCCTCCTGGAAGCAGCAGGGACCAGTATCCCACAAGGCCCAACCCTCCAGCGTCCAGCTGAAGACAGAACCGCGCCTGCTCCAGGGCAGGCCATTTCCTCGGCCTCCCTGGGAGGTCTGAAAAACCAGCGGCCACTCCCGCCTGCCTCCCCTCTGCCTGAGCCTGGATGTGAAAACTCTTAGGCCCCCTTCCCCTATTTATGAAGCTGAGGCGAGGCCGCACTGGCCAGTGAGGAGGCACCCATGGTAACAGCCACAGGGGCTGGACAGGCCTCTCTGCCTCCCCATCCTGGTCCCTTCACCTGGTGAGGCAGCAGCTTCCCTGCCTGTTCCTGAGTCCACCGTGGGAGCCCTGCCTGCAACTCCCTGTGCATCCACAGGTGTGGGCTGGATGGTGAATTGCACAGGGATTTCTGGTGGTGCGGCTCTCCACAGTCTCATGCCTGGTCTTCTCCATCTCTCTCCATCCACGCACCGGCCCGGGCCCTGGGGTGATGGGTCAGCAGGTGTCCGACGTCGCGCCGTTCATTTAATGCACTGAATAAAACATTACTCACAGATTAACTGAGCAGTTTTAAGTGAACAACCATTTTCATCTGTTTTAAATTTTCATGGGTACTTTTCTGAAGAACAAGTACATTGTTAATAATTGAGGGGAATGAGACCTTGTTAATCTCTCTGTATTTTAATAAGAGCCTACTGTGCCCTGGCCCTTTATATTTAAAACAGCTTCATTCTGTATTTTAATAAGAGCCTACTGTGCCCTGGCCCTTTATATTTAAAACAGCTTCATTTTTTTCCCCTAAAGTTGTTTTCTTTGAGGAGAGTCCTGGTGGGGCAGGTGGGGTGGGGTCATTTGAGTCTGGAAAGCACATTGGGAAGTAATTTTTGGGTTTCAGGAGGAAATCAGGGAGGACGTGAGATCAGGACCCACGAGGGAGACCCAAGCACACCCAGCACCCGCAGGAGCCCTGGCAGGCAGGGTTTCTGAGGGAGAAGAGTCCCCACGGTCCAATCAGCAGAAATGGAGAGACGAGAAGGGGGTGACACACGGGGAGAGAGAGGGAAGGAGGCCCATGCAGTGAGACCCTCCCTCTCCCACCTCAGCACCGTGAGGGGCCCTGCTGTGCTTGGAAGCTCTGATGCACCCCCAAATAAGCACCCCCAGAGCCAGAGCTATGCCCTGCCCGACACCCCAGCCCATCTGTGCACACCTTGCTGAAGCCTCACACAGCCCTTCAGCACTGGCATCACTGGCATTTTACAGCCATGGACTAGAATGAGGCCCAGGCGGTGAAGCCACTTAGGATTCTACATTTAATGTGGAGCACAGGTCTGCACGGGTTTAAAATGTTTCCTTTAACCACCGAGCAGTGCTGGGAAGATGACCTGCCAAAACCTGCCTGGATAGGAAGAGTCCTGTTTCCAGGGTCCAGCTCTCCCCAGGCAGGAACCTCCTAAGTCCCTCCTAGGCTCTGGAGACATTGGAGCCCCACCTCCTGCCTCTGGCCCCGCCCTGTGCAGCTCCATCAGTTCCCTGCCTTCCCCATCCCTGCCCAGCCTGTGCCCCTGGACCTGGCCCCCACCCTGCAGAGGCCTGGCCGTGCTCCTCCACACTCAGCGAGGTGATGAGACTCTGGCTGGCATGCAGTGCCAGGAGGCACCCTGAGGCCACCGGATTTGGGGTGAGATGGCGGTGGTCAAGACGGAAAGGGATTGGTTTGGACAGCACACCTTCAGGCTGCATTGAAAGCCACTCAAGGGAGTGATTACATGCAACAAGCTGCTAGAACATGCTGAGAGGGGAGCGTAGGGCAGCCCCACACCAAAGTATTACTTGCTGGAAAAACCAGCTCTTCACATTCACGGGCAGGAAAGCAGCCACACTGTCTGCTGGACAAGGTTAGCTGGAACCTGCCTGGCCTGGGGAACAATAAGAGCAGAGAAGAGCAGTGCTCCCCCAGGTCAGGCAGAGCTTAAGCCTGTCCAGGCTGGAGTGTGCGGTGACGCCCTTACACTCCAGAGCAGAAAAGCAATGCAAAGGCTTTCAAGGGCCTCACTCAAGTGCACGTGTGTTACGCATCATCTGTGGAAAGGGAAACCTCTGGACAGCACATTTCCGGGATGCCGAAAAGCTCTCCTCTCAAGCTGCCCCAAATTTCTCCCCCGTTAAAACTGCCCAAAATGTCTAGAATTTCATCATGAAGGACTGAACGGCAAAGCATCACCAGCAAAAGAAACCCCCACAGCGAAACTGTACCTTTCACTCCTCGGCCTTGCCCAGGGCATGGCCCTCCCTGTGTGAACTTCTGTCCCCTCCTCCATCTGCTTAGGAAAGCAAAAGATCTAACAACTAGAACATAAATGCGTCTCTCAAACATCTCTGAAATAAATGCAATTGCAGCCCACACAAAATCCAGAAGAATGTACAAGCCGTCAGCACTGGATACCAGCTTGGTGACTGAATCACTTCAAGCATCAGAGCTTTACTTCTGGCATTTATGTAATTATGGAAAAAGAGTGTGGGTCTCTGTCTGGGCCTTGAGCTGCATTCCCCATTCCATCAGGTCAGGCCACCTGTGAGAATAAGGACTTGCAAATCCACCCTGCTCTTAGCACAGCCGAGTGTGCATTCGGCACCGAGGAATTACTCACGTTATTCTGACGACTGTCTCTTTGCGTAACACTCTAAACTTTACTAGATCCTTTGCACCCCACCACCATGTGTAGTAGGCCAAGCTGGCAGGCTCAGCCTCACTTCATAGAGACCAAGGATTCAGTGGCTGGTCCTTGGCCGGGTCCTGGGCAAGCCTCACTCACCTGCCTCCCTGGCAACACTCCACATCCACAGGTGGAAAGAGGTCACTCTCCTCCGCACTTGCCCGTGTCTGCAGTCTCCTCCGCACTTGCCCGTGTCTGCAGTCTCCTCCGCACTTGCCCGTGTCTGCAGTCTCCTCCGCACTTGCCCGTGTCTGCAGTCTCCTCCGCACTTGCCCGTGTCTGCAGTCTCCTCCGCACTTGCCCGTGTCTGACTACTCTTCCTATGTCTCATCTCACGGGAAGGAGTTTCTGCCACCCCTCCTGTTATGTGTGAATTCTGTCCCGCAAAAATTCGTATGTTGAAGTCTTGACCACTAATGCCTCAAAATGTGACTTTATTGAAGACAGGACCTTAAAGAGGCCATGAAGGCAACAGGAGGTCGTTGGAGCAGCCCCCATCCAGGATGATTGGCATCCTCCTAATAAGAGTAGCCTGGGACACAGACACACAGAAGGAGGGTCATGTGAGGACACAGGGAGAAGATGGCCACGTAGTCACGTGCAAGCCGAGAGGAGAGGAAGCCTCAGAAGAACAAACTTCAGACAGCTTGATCTCGGACTTCCAGCCTCAGGAGCTCCTCACACAATTCTGAGAGCTGAGCTGCCCAGCCCCTGGGAGGTTCATCGTAGGGCACCCTGAGCCAACCTAAGAAACCTCTGGCTTCCACACTGGAAGTGCAAACTAAGCCCCTGCCGCCCTCCACAGTTTCCAAGCCGCCGACACTCACCGGCAGCCCACCGTGTCCCCAGCAGCTCTCTCTTCATCTTCACCACCTCCTCTCCCCCTCCGCCAAGATCAAGCTTTCCAATCGTGTCTTTAATGCCTCCAAGAGGCCTCCTCTGACTACTGATTTTGGAGCTCCTTCACCCAACCTTATACATTTTCATGCCTGTGCACGTGTGTACGTGTGTGTGCATGTGTGTGTGAGTGTATGTGTGTGGTTGTTTGCATGTGTGTGTGTGTGGTTATGTACTTAGGTATCTCTTTGACCCCTATTTGTAAGATACAATCCATAAGGGCAGGGGTCATGTCCAGACTCATGGAAGGTCAAGGTTCAATAGCACTTTCGGGACTGTTTAGTCTAAGATTGTGATTTTACAAATGAGAAAACTAAGGCGACATCCTGAGGTCATATCACTGGTCGAGGCAGAGTGAGGGTGATGGCCAGACTTTGAGTGGTCCCACAGGCCACTCATCAGCTATTTCAGGGACCCGAGAGTTCCGTGCATGGCTGTGTCCTGGGGCCCATAAACAGAGTCTCCAGGACATCCTCAGACATTGCGTCCTGCTCTCTCTTTCCAAACCCTCAGATTCATATGTCGTGCACATCCAGCCTTCTTTTCTGCAGCCCTCTTACAGAGATGAGGTGTGTGCAAGAGCCAGCACTGGTGTGCACAGGCACACACGGGAGTACCAGCAGACACGAGTTTCCTCCCCGGGACACGGACGCCCCTCAGAGGTGTACATTCACGAATACATGAAAACTCACAGGAACGTGCCTCACATTTGACAGTTTACATGTAACCTTTAACTGCTCAATTCATATCCACCTCCCCTGTTGGACTCAACAGTCCATAAGAGCACAAAAAGCATTGAGTTTGCAGTCCCCGAGTACCCTGCAGGTCCTGGTGCATAGCAGACCTTCAATAACAGGTCTTCGATAAACCTGAGTTGAGTCGAGTACATAGAGGCACATGAGCAGATACACAGGAGTGTGCATGTGAGCACGGGTGTCTTGTGGGACACACACATGCATGCACACATGGGCATGTGCACCCACTCTCACATGTGGACACCCACGCTGCACATGGGAGGCATGGGGGCACACGCGCCAGTGGCACCTTCCTCTTCACCGGTGGAGGGCAGAGGGGAAGCTCCTGCAGAGCCCCCAGGCCACCATGGGCTGCTCCCAAAGCGTGTTCAGGCAGGGCCGACTGTTTTTCTCCATCCGCAGGCTGGGGTGAGCTACACAGATCATCTGTAGAGGAGCTGAGCCCCACTGGGAACTAACGGCAGTGACCTGGATGGCAGTCAGCAGCAGCAATGACAAAATTGTGCCCAGTTGAAGGCCTGGCCTCAACCAACACCAGGCACCCCAACCCATGGGATTGTGGAGCTCTCCAGAGGCCCCACACCTCCTGGAATGAAGTCCACAGTGGTATTAAACTGCCTGGGCTCAGAGCCCAGTCCAGGAGCCAGAGACTGAGCAAAGCACCACGGGCTGCCTCTGCCTTCCCAAGATGCCTTGCTGCTATGGAGGTGAGCCGGGAGGCAGCTTCAGTGCCAGAACCTGGCCCTCAGCCAGCCCACTCCAGCTTCAGCCGGAACACGGCTTCTTTGGGCTCTTCACTGCAGAGGGAGGGCTCTGCACACAACAAGGCTCTGGTTGGGACCGTGACGCAGATCGGAGTGCTGAGTCTCCTGAGGCTATCACTTCTGCCCTGGGAGCGGGCACTGGGAGCCCCCATTCTGCCTAGGACTAAGAGCCCCTCCCCAGGTAACAGAGCTCCCTGCTAGGTAAATGCAGAGGGTGGACCGCTGGGAAAATGAAGGGAAGGAGAAAGAGCACCACGGAGGAGAGCTGCCCACCACCCAGAGTGCAGAGAACAAAAGCAAACCATGCCCCCACTACACACTGAGCCCCAGGGAGCCAGGCCCGTGCCCAGGGCTGGAGTGAGGACGCCACTGCCTTCATGTCTGCACTCCAGGAGCTCACAGTTTCTCCCCCTGAAGCCCATCCTCCACCCAGGCACCAAGGAACCCTTTTTTGGTCTCTAAAATCATAGTTTGTTACCCTCCTTCAAGCCTCCCAGTGGCTTCCCAATAAGATTCAAACTCATTTCTTGGTGGCCCAGCCTCCAAGGCCTGGCTCCTGCCCACCTCTGTCATTTCTCTCATGTCTCCTTTCTGTCCCTGAGCAGGTTCACTTCCTCCTGGGCCTCAGCCCATCTGACTGGCATGTCCCTCTCCAGGAGCCCTGCCCTGGCATCCTGTGTAAACAGCCAGGCACACTCTGCCACTCAGTGTGGTTTCCTTCTTCATTCTTGTTTGTTTACTAAGTCAGCTGCCAAAACAAAACAATGGAGGGCTTCAATCACACAGCGGGTGCCCCTCTGAGATGAGGCTTCAATCACATGCCAGGTGCCCCTCTGAGATGGGGCTTCAATCACACGCCAGGTGCCCCTCTGAGATGGGGCTTCAATCACACACCGGGTGCCCCTCTGAGATGAAGCTTCCAGAGGAAGGATCAGGCAGCAACATTTGCTGTTCTGCAATGTTTTCTGTTCTGCAGCCTCCACTTGTGATACCTAGGCAGACAGGGTTTGGAGTGGACCTCCAGCAAACTCCAACAGACCTGCAGCTGAGGGTCCTGATTGTTAGAAGGAAAACTAACAAACAGAAAGGACATCCACACCAAAACCCCATCTGTACGTCACCATTGCCAAAGACCAGAGGTTGATAAAACCACAAAGATGGAGAGAAACCAAAGCAGAAAAGCTGAAAATTCTAAAAATCAGAGCGCCTCTTCTCCTCCAAAGGAAGGCAGCTCCTCGCCAGCAACCGAACAAAGATGGATGGAGAATGACTGACGAGTTGAGAGAAGGCTTAAAATGATCAAACTTCTCTGAGCTAGAGAAGGATTTTCGAACCCACCACAAAGAAGCTAAAAACCTTGAAAAAAGATTAGACGAATGGCTAACTAGAATAACCTGTGTAGAGAAGACCTTAAATGACCTGATGGAGCTGAAAACCATGGCATGAGAACTACGTGATGCAGGCATGAGCTTCAGTAGCCGATTCAATCAAGTGGAAGAAAGGGTATCAGTGATTGAAGATCAAATGAATAAAATGAAGCAAGAAGTTTAGAGAAAAAAGAGTAGGAAGAAATGAACAAAACCTCCAAGAAATGTGAGACTATGTGAAAAGATCAAATCTACGTCTGACTGGTGTAGCTGAAAGTGAGGGGGAAAATGAAACCAAGTTGGAAAACACTTTGCAGGATATTATCCAGGAGAACTTCCCCAACCTAGTAAGGCAGGCCAACATTCAAATTCAGGAAATACAGAGAACACCAACAATGATACTCCTCGAGAAGAGCTACTCCAAGACACATAATTGTCAGATTCACCAAAGTAGAAATGAAGGAAAAAATGTTAAGGGTAGCCAGAGAGAAAGGTCGGGTTACCCACAAAGGGAAGCCCATCAGACTAACAGCAGATCTCTTGGCAGAAACCCTACAAGCCAAAAGAGTGTGGGGGCCAATATTCAACATTCTTAAAGAAAAGAATTTTCAACCCAGAATTTCATATCCAGCCAAACTAAGCTTCATAAGTGAGGGACAAATAAAATCCTTTACAGACAAGCAAATGCTGAGAGATTTTGTCACCATCAGGCCTGCCTTACAAGAGCTCCTGAAGGAAGCACTAAACATGGAAAGGAAAAATCGTTACCAGTCACTGCAAAAACATGCCAAATTGTAAAGACCATCGAGGCTAGGAAGAAACTGCATCAACTAAAGAGCAAAATAACCAGTTAATATCATAATGACAGGATCAAATTCACACATAACAATATTAACCTTAAATGTAAATGGGTTAAATGCTCCAATTAAAAGACACAGACTGGCAAATTGGATAAAGAGTCAAGACCCGTCAGTGTGCTGTATTCAGGAGACTCATCTCATGTGCAGAGACTCACATAGGCTCAAAATAAAGGGATGGAGGAAGATCTACCAAGCAAATGGAAAACAAAAAAGGGCAGGGGTTGCAATCCTAGTCTCTGATAAAACAGACTTTAAACCAACAAAGGTCAGAAGAAACAAAGAGGAAGGCCATTACATAATGGTAAAGGGATCAATTCAACAAGAAGAGCTAACTATCCTAAATACATATGCACCCAATACAGGAGCACCCAGATTCATAAAGCAAGTCCTTAGAGACCTACAAAAAGACTTAGACTCCCACACAATAATAATGGGAGACTTTAACACCCCACTGTCAACATTAGACAGATCCATGAGAAAGTTAACAAGGATATCCAGGAACTGAACTCAGCTCTGGACCAAGAGGACCCAATAGACATCTGCAGAACTCTCCACCCCAAATCAACAGAATATACATCCTTCTCAGCACCACATTGCACTTATTCCAAAATTGACCACATAGTTGGAAGTAAAGCACTCCTCAGCAAATGTAAAAGAACAGAAATTGTAACAAACTGTCTCTCAGATCACAATGCAATCAAACTAGATCTCAGGACTAAGAAACTCAATCAAAACCGCTCAACTACATGGAAACTGAACAACCTGCTCCTGAATGACTACTGGGTACATAATGAAATGAAGGCAGAAGTAAAGATGTTCTTGAAACCAATGAGAACAGAGACACAACATACCAGAATCTCTGGGACATTTGTAAAGCAGTGTGTAGAGGGAAATTTATAGGACTAAATGCCCACAAGAGAAAGCAGGAAAGATCTAAAATTGACACCCTAACCATCACAATTAAAAGAACTAGAGAAGCAAGAGCAAACACATTCAAAAGCTAGCAGAAGGCAAGAAATAACTAAAATCAGAGCAGAACTGAAGGAGAAAGACACAAAAAAAACCCTTCAAAAAATCAATGAATCCAGGAGCTGGTTTTTTGAAAAGATCAACAAAATTGATAGACCGCTAGCAAGACTAATAAAGAAGAAAAGAGAGAAGAATGAAATAGATGCAATAAAAAATGATAAAGGGGATATCACCACCGACCCCACAGAAATACAAACTACCATCAGAGAATACTATAAACACCTCTACACAAATAAACTAGAAAATCTAGAAGAAATAGATAAATTCCTGGACACATACACCCTCCCAAGACTAAACCAGGAAGAAGTTGAATCTCTGAATAGACCAATAACAGGCTCTGAAATTGAGGCAATAATTAATAGCTTACCAACCAAAAGAAGTCCAGGACCAGACGGATTCATAGCCGAATTCTACCAGACATATGAGGAGGAGCTGGTACCATTCCTTCTGAAACTATTCCAATCAATAGAAAAAGAAGGAATCCTCCCTAACTCATTTTATGAGGCCAGCATCATCCTGATACCAAAGCCTGGCAGAGACACAACAAAAACAGAGAATTTTAGACCAATATCCCTAATGAACATCAGTGCAAAAATCCTCAATAAAATACTGGCAAACAAAATCCAGCAGCACATCAAAAAGCTTATCCACCATGATCAAGTGGGCTTCATCCCTGGGATGCAAGGTTGGTTCAATATATGCAAATCAATAAACATAATCCAGCATATAAACAGAACCAAAGACAAAAACCACATGATTATCTCAATAGATACAGAAAAGGCCTTTGACAAAATTCAATAGCCCTTCATGCTAAAAACTCTTAATAAATTAATATTGATGGGACGTCTCTCAAAATAATAAGAGCTATTTAGGACAAACCCACAGCCAATATCATACTGAATGGGCAAATACTGGAAGCTTTCCCTTTGAAAACTGGCACAAGACAGGGATGCCCTCTCTCACCACTCCTATTCAACATAGTGTTGGAAGTTCTGGCCAGGGCAATCAGGCAGGAGAAAGAAATAAAGTGTATTAAATTAGGAAAAGGGGAAGTCAAATTGTCCCTGTTTGCAGATGACATGAGTGTGTATTTAGAAAACCCCATCATCTCAGCCCAAAATCTCCTTAAGCTAATAAGCAACTTTGGCAAAGGCTCAGGATACAAAATCAATGTGCAAAAATCACAAGCATTCCTATACACCAATAACAAACAGAGAGCCAAATCATGAGAGAACTCCCATTCACAAATGATTCAAAGAGAATAAAATACCTAGGAATCCAACTTACAAGGGATGTGAAGGACCTCTTCAAGGAGAACTACAAACCACTGCTCAATGAAATAAAAGAGGACCCAAACAAATGGAAGAACATTCCATGCTCATGGATAGGAAGAATCAGTATGGTGAAAATGGCCATACTGCCCAAGGTAATTTATAGATTCAATGCCATCCCCATCAAGCTACCAATGACTTTCTTCACAGAATTGGAAAAAACTACTTTAAAGTTCATATGGAACCAAAAAAGAGCCTGTATTGCCAAGACAATCCTAAGCCAAAAGAACAAAGCTGGAGGCATCACGCTACCTGACTTCAAACTATGCTACAAGGCTACAGTAACCAAAACAGCATGGTACTGGTACCAAAACAGAGATATAGACCAATGGAACAGAACAGAGCCCTCAGAAATAATACCACACATCTACAGCCATCTGATCTTTGACAAACCTGACAAAAACAAGGAATGGGGAAAGGATTCCCTATTTAATAAATGGTACTGGGAAAACTGGCTAGCCATATGTAGAAAGCTGAAACTGGATCCCCTCCTTACACTTTATACAAAATTAATTCGAGATGGATTAAAGACTTAAATGTTAGACCCAAAACCATAAAAACCCTAGAAGAAAACCTAGGCAATACCAATCAGGACATAGGCATGGGCAAGGACTTCATGTCTAAAACACCAAAAGCAACGGCAACAAAAGCCAAAATAGACAAATGGGATCTAACTAAACTAAAGAGCTTCTGCACAGCAAAAGAAACTACCATCAGAGTGAACAGGCAACCTACAGAATGGGAGAAAATTTTTGCCACCTACTGACAAAGGGCTAATATCCAGAATCTACAAAGAACTTAAACAAATTTACAAGAAAAAATCAAACAACCCAATCAAAAAGTAGGCAAAGGATATGAACAGACAGTTCTCAAAAGAAGACATTTATGCAACCAACAGACACATGAAAAAATGCTCATCATCACTGGTCATCAGAGAAATGCAAATCAAAACCACAATGAGATACCATCTCGCACCAGTTAGAATGGCAATCATTAAAAAGTCAGGAAACAACAGGTGCTGGAGAGGATGTGGAGAAATAGAACACTTTTACACTGTTGGTGGGACTGTAAACTGGTTCAACTATTGTGGAAAACAGTGTGGCAATTCCTCAAGGATCTAGAACTAGAAATACCATATGACCCAGCCATCCCATTACTGGGTATGTATCCAAAGGATTATAAATCATGCTGCTATAAAGACACATGCACACGTATGTTTATTGTGGCACTATTCACAATAGCAAAGACTTGGAACCAACCCAAATGTCCATCGATAATAGACTGGATTAAGAAAATGTGGCACACACATGGAATACTATGCAACCATAAAAAAGGATGAGTTCATGTCCTTTGTGGGGACATGGATGCAGCTGGAAACCATCATTCTGAGCAAACTATTGCAAGAACAGACAAACAAACACCGCATGTTCTCACTCATAGGTGGGAATCGAACAATGAGAACATCATGGGGTGGGGAGGGGGAGGAATAGCATTAGGAGATATACCTAATGTAAATGACTAGTTAATGGGTGCAGCACACCAACATGGCACATGTATACATATATAATGAAGCTGCACGTTGTGCACATGTTCCCTAGAACTTAAAGTACAATAATAAAATAATAATAACAATAACAAACAAAAATAAAAAACAAAAACAGAAAAAAAAAAACCCAGGCATTTATTGCTCACAGTTCTGGAGGCTGGGACTTCAAGGATGGTGCCTGGTGAGGGCTCCCTTCCTAGCCTGCACATGGCCATCTTCTCACTGTGTCCTCACATGGTCTTTCCTTCCCTATGTGACACACTCAGCCGCCTTATCCTATGAGAGCCCCACCCTATGACCTCCTCAAAGACCCTGTCTCCAAACACCCTCACATTGGGGCTTTCACATGTAAACCGGAGGGGGCCACGATTCAGGCCGTAACAGTTACTCAGAGAATATTGATCCTGCACTCACTACGTGCTGGTCACTGTTCCACATGCTGTGACATCATAGTGAACAGAATCGTAAAAGACTCCCTTAGAGACTGCACTCTGATCAGGGAGAGACAGTACACAAAAACAGGTGTTGTGGACAGAAGTGTGTCTCCCAGAAGGCATACAGCAAAATCCAGTGCCCAGTGCCATGGTGTTTGGAAATGGGATCTTTGGGAGGCAATCGGGTCATCAGGGAGGAGCCCCCATGATGAGAAAGAGGAGGAAACAGCATCTCTCTGTCTGCCTGCAGCTGCCTGGGGACAAGTGAGGAGACAGCCACCTGCAAAGCAGGAAGGGCCCCCCACACAGGGGCTCCGCAGCCCTGGGCCTGCAGAACCATGGACAGGTGGATCTAGGCCTCCCTGACCGAGGTGTGCTCCTCCAGCAGCCCAAGCGGACTAACACAGCAGGGAAAGTAGATCACACGGTAGAGCAGTGAGTTCTTGGGAGGAACAGAGGAGACATCAAGCAGAAACGGAGGGCCCAGGGCCAGAGAAAGGCTGCCTACCTCACACGGGGCTCTCAAGGGTGGGCAGGAGGGGATACCCACATACAGATGGTATGGGAGGGTGGCAGGGTGGCAAGGAGTTGCGGTGTCAGAAGTTGTCTGAGGAGGAGTGGCTGTGTGACCTGAGGTTGTGAGGGGAGGGGCTGCTGTGTGACCTGAGGCTTTAAAAGGAGGAGTTGCTGTGTCACCTGAGGTTGTCAGGAGAGGGGTGGCTGTGTCACCTGAGGTTGTCAGGGGAGTGGTGGCTGTGTGACATGAGGTTGTCAGTGGAGGGGTGGCTGTGTGACGTGAGGTCAGTTGAAGGTTTACTGTGTGACCTGAGGTTGTCAGGGGAGGGGCTGCTGTGTGACCTCAGGCTGTCACAAGAGGGGTGGCTTTGTCACCAGAAGCTGTCAGAGGAGGGGTTGCCTTCATGTGGGGTTGTCATGGTGTGTGTTGCTATGTTGCCTAAGGCTGTTAGAGAGGGGAGGTCTAAGAAGAACTTCGCAGTTGTTAGCATCCTGCTCACAGTCATCCCAGCTCTAGCTCCCTCTCCGTGGGTGGTGGGTGCAGGCTTTTCCTGTGCAGGTGAAATCAGGGCTGGCCACGTGACTTACTGTGGCAGCGGACTGTGCGTGGAATGAACTGTGTCTCTCATTCAGGTGGCCGCCCCAGCCAGCTTTGCTGCCAGGACAAAGGACACATGGAGCTGAGCCCATAGCTGGCCAGAGAGGGACACATCGTGTAAGGGTGAATATGGGGTGTGGTTATGGCAGTATAATGTCTCTGCCGTCCTGAAAGGAAAGGAGGGTCTGTAGTGCAGAGGGAGGAGAAGGAGCTCCAGGCAGAAAGGACAGCAAGGGCCAAAACCATGGGGCAGAAACGTGCTGGGTGTGTCCAAGGGAAACACAAAGCCACGTGGCTGGAGAATAGTGGCCGAGGGTACAGGATGGGGACAGCAGACATGGCCTGAGGCCAGGAAGGCCACTGCAGGATCTCAACTCTGAGAGACAGAGATGCTGCTGGAGGGTTTTGAGAAAGGACTTGCCTCCTGCCATAGTTTAAAGGTCAGTGGAAAGACATAGAATTCGGCGGCACCAGCCAGGATACATAGGGGAGCACTTGGGCGAGGGCTACGGAGGCTCAATCAGGGCGGGGGTTATGGAAGCTCAGTCAGGGCGGGGGTTACGGAGGCTCAGTCAGGGCGGCAGCAATGGAGGAAAAATTGGATTCTAGGAGCTTTTGAAGGTGACTCTGCTGGGATATCTGGAAGTCCAATGAAAGACAAAGGGGACCAAAGTCAGTTCCTGTGCTTTGTATGCTTTTTTTGTTTTTATTTTTGTTTTTGAGACGGGATCTCACTCTGTTGCCCAGGCGGGAGTGCAGTGGTGTGATATCGGCTCACTGCAACCTCCACCTCCTGGGTTCAGGAGATTCTCCTGCCTCAGCCTCCAGAGTAGCTGGGACTACAGGCTTGTGCCACCAGGCCCGGCTAATTTTTGCATTTTTAGTAGAGACAGGATTTCGCCATGTTGGCCAGGCTGGTCTCTAACTCCTGACCTCGAGTTCCATCCATGTTGCTGCAAAAGGCATGATTTCAGTCTTCGCTAAGCCGGAGTAGTATTCCACGCTGTGTGTGTAGCACATTTTCTTTATCCAGTCGACCACTGATGGACACTTAGCTCAACTGCCCATCTTTCCTATGGTAAATGTGCTGCAGTGAACATCCACATGCATATTCTATCTTTCTGATATAATGATTTCTTTTTCTTTGAGTCTATTCCCAGTAGGGGGATGGCTGGATGAAATGCTAGTTCTAGTTTCAATTCTTTAAAAAAAAATTCCACATAGTTTTCCATTCAGGTTATTTTTAGACTGAGCAACCAAGAGGGAGAGTGACTATCTCCTGATGGAGAAGAACCCCACGGGTGTAGACCAGGAGGGGAGTGACCATCTTCTGATGGAGAAGCATCCCATGGGTGTAGACCAGGAGGGGAGTGACCATCTGATGGAGAAGCATCCCACGGGTGTAGACCGGGAGGGGAGTGACTGTCTCCTGATGGAGAAGCATCCCATGGGTGTAGACCGGGAGGGGAGTGACTGTCTCCTGATGGAGAAGCATCCCACGGGTGTAGACCAGGAGGGGAGTGACCATCTGATGGAGAAGCATCCCACGGGTGTAGACCGGGAGGGGAGTGACTGTCTCCTGATGGAGAAGCATCCCATGGGTGTAGACCGGGAGGGGAGTGACTGTCTCCTGATGGAGAAGCATCCCACGGGTGTAGACCAGGAGGGGAGTGACCATCTGATGGAGAAGCATCCCACGGGTGTAGACTGGGAGGGGAGTGACTGTCTCCTGATGGAGAAGCATCCCATGGGTGTAGACCGGGAGGGGAGTGACTGTCTCCTGATGGAGAAGCATCCTACGGGTGTAGACCAGGAGGGGAGTGACCATCTGATGGAGAAGCATCCCACGGGTGTAGACCGGGAGGGGAGTGACTGTCTCCTGATGGAGAAGCATCCCACGGGTGTAGACCAGGAGGGGAGTGACCATCTGATGGAGAAGCATCCCACGGGTGTAGACCGGGAGGGGAGTGACCATCTGATGGAGAAGCATCCCACGGGTGTAGACCAGGAGGGGAGTGACCATCTGATGGAGAAGCATCCCACGGGTGTAGACCAGGAGGGGAGTGACCATCTGATGGAGAAGCATCCCACGGGTGTAGACCGGGAGGGGAGTGACTGTCTCCTGATGGAGAAGAACCCCACGGGTGTAGACCAGGAGGGGAGTGACCATCTGATGGAGAAGCATCCCACGGGTGTAGACCAGAAGGGGAGTGACCATCTGAGGGAGGAGATGCCCCACAGGCACAGACCCGGAACTTGGCTTTGAACTGGCCTCTTCAGAGGAGCCTTCATGCAGGAGGTCATCCTCTCCCCAGGACACCTGCCCCTGGCAAGGGCGAAGAGACCCAAGGATGAGCTGGAGAGGAAGAGACACTGCCCAGACCCAGCAAAGGCTCCAGAGCCACAGGGACCTAGTACTGAGACAGCATCTGGGGTCATCTGGTGCAGAATCCACAAGGACAGACGTTCCTTCTAAACCTGGAAGCCAACCCCATGGGCAAGTGATATCTTCTCTTCATCCCTGGCAGTTTTCCTAAAAAGCCTGGAGCTCTTCCGGTCTCGAGGGGACCAGCCCCACTCTCCTCACCCCGCTGCAGGAAGCAGCAAGGAGAGACGTGAGGAGCCCAGCAGTGGCAATGGAGCGGAGCAGGCAGGGAAGGCCCCACCGAGGAGTCGCCAGGGTCACTACTGGACCTAGGGAGCAGGCCCTCGCACGCCCACAGCAGTGGCCCAGGAAGTGGACAGTGTGTGAGTGGAAGGGCCCCAATGAACAAGTGCTGTACTCGTGTCAGGAACTCGCTGTAGCCACCCCGGCAGTCATGGGTGAGCCTGGAGGTCAGGGGAGGTCCCTCGGCTGGCGCACCTTTCCAGACAGGCCAGGGCCCCCGGGGCTGCACCCTCTGAGGGTCAGGACTCAGTGTGCACAGAGTGGGACATAGCTGAGGACCCCACTGGTCTGCCTCCGCCCCATGCCAGGCCCTGGGCAAGAAGCAGTCTTTCTTCTCTCTCTCCCCCACTTGCTTTCCCCTTTTCTCCCTTTCTCCACTCCTCTCTTTCCACACATATTTACCGGATGCTTTCTGAGTGCTAGGTATTAGACACGTCCAAAGAGGGATGCAAAGCCCTTCAGACGTGGTCTCCTCTGTGAGACACTCCAATTCCGTCTGGGAAGACAGACGTACAGACAGACGTCCTACAGACGGTCACAGCACACGGGTTGGTGGTGGTGCCTAGAAAGTTACAGTCATCTCTGTCCTGGGGAGAAGACAGTGGAGGCTTGAAGGCAGGGCTGCACCTTCAGACACGCCACATCGCCTGTACACGGGGAGCCCGGCATGTGGGGACACACGGCTGCCCCTCTCCCACACCTAAGCTAGTCCTGTTTCCAGATCCGAATTCCTCTCATTGTCAGAGCAACACCCCCACTTGTCCAGCTGTGTGTTCTTGGACAATGCTTTCTCCTACCAGGACCTCAGTCTGCAGCTGTCTGAATACAGGCCACAGATGAAAACCGTCCTCCACTCAGGGTTCCTCTCTGTTCAGTCTCTCTTCGTCCAGAGGACCCACATCCTCCTGCTGCCCCTGGATCCCCAGGGCCACACACTAGGGCTCCCTCCTGGCTTCCCTTCCCCAACCTCCACCCAGGCCTGCTCTGCTTCCAGGTTCCTATCTGCCAAGGGCCCAGGGTTGAGAACCCAGCACCATCTTCCACTCTTCCCTTTTTGATCCTCCCCACCACCACTTCCCCATACACGCTGCTGTGGTTGCCAAAACCATATTGAATTCTTCAGGGAAGAAGGAAGGGAGGAAGGGAGGAAGGGAGGAAGGGAGGAAGGACCTCTGGATAGTGCAGTGCTTAAGAGTAAGGCCCTGATATCAGATGGCCTGGAAACAAATATCTAATTTTTTTTTTTTTTTTTTTAGGTGGAGTCTCAGTCTGTCACCCAGGCTGGAGTGCGGTGACTCAATCTCAGCTCACTGCAGCCACCAGTTCCAGTGATTCTCACCCTCAGCCTCCCAGGTCGCTGGGATTACAGGTAGGCACCGCCATGCCCGGCTAAGTTTCGTTTGTTTGTTTTAGTAGAGATGGGATTTCACCATGTTGGTTAGGCAGGTCTTGAACTCCTGATCTCAGGTGATCCACCCACCTTGGCCTCTCAAAGTGCTGGGATTACAGGCATAAGCCTCCATGCCTGGCCACAAATATCTAATTTTGGCTCTTCCACTCACTGTGACTTGGACAGCTTTACCTTCCTGCATCTCACTTTCATCATCTAAAAATGCGTTATAATTAATACCTCCTTCATTAAAGTTGTTATGGTGATCAAATGATAGCATGTAAATAATAACCCACCTATCACCTTGCCCAGGAAATGATCAGGAAATATCAAGGAGTGTTTTTAGGCCATTTCCAGCCAGCAAGACACACATTTGAATCCACACTCCATGAATTACTAGCTGGTGAGCTTTGAGCAAGTTGCTGGTTTTCTCTCTAAGTTTTCTCCTCTGTGAAAAGAGCCACACAAAATACAAGAGAAGGTCGGCTCTCTGAGAGTGAAGGCTGTGTCTGTCCCACAAGTGGATCAAAGAAGCAGTCAATGCATACTGAGTTGGAAGAACGAACGGTGGGAATCACCTTCACCTGACTGGCTGATTGCTACGATTAGAGTTACCAACGTAAACTCTGCATATGGCAGGCGCTTAGGACTACCTGAGAGCATTGCTTCTCCAAAAGCCACTTGCCAGGGCAAAGCTTTCACCACACCGGACAGCTGTAAGAGCCTCATGACTGTCCTCTGTGCTGCCATCGCCAGGCCGTCTCCAATCTTACGCCACCAGATCCGCTTTTCAAAGCACATGTCAGTCTCCAGGTCAGAAACCCCAGCTGCTCCCCTAGAAGTGCAGACTTCTGAATCTGGCATTCGGGAGTTCCTCAAGCCCTAAGGCTAACTGCCTCTTGTAAGGATCCTTCATTCAGTTCAGCCGAACTGTCTTAGGCCACTGCCTCCTCTGGAGATACACCCTCCCCTTACTCACACACACGCACCCACCCGTGCACACACACCTCACTTCTGCCACTGGAATCCTGCACGTCCATCATACTTCACCCAGATGCCAGGCCCTCATCTTCAGCCACCCTCTACACAGCGCTCCTGTTGACATGTGTTTGAGTCTCCCAGCACTACGACTAACTGGGTCCTCTGGGTAGGAGCAGAAACTGTCTTTCCACAGAACCAGTCTCAGAGCCAAATAAATAGTGGGTTAAATGCGTCAAGTTAAAATAACTGCCATGCCCATCTGGATACTTTTCTTCTCGATTCAGACTGAATCCAAATATGTCATTCCTTCTGTGTCCCGGTCCATGGCGCCGGTGCCCAGCTCACTTCTACTCAGAGCGGCTCTCTGAGCGCAGCTGGTCCAAGATGTTGCCCCTTTGGGACCACATACCTGCACGCTGGCGGGGCCTTCAGGATTTTAACCCATGTGGGTTAGACAGAACTTCAGGCCGGAGGGGACATACTCCGGAAAGGGGAGCTCTCCAGCGCCTCTGAGTCCCACGGTGTGTGGCACTGACCCTCTGCCTGAGAGCTGGCTCTCTGGGAAGGGCTGGCCTCGCTGCCTTAGGCGTTGGCTGCAGAAGGACCCAGAAGGCAGAAGCTTCCTGACGACCCCGAGTGATACTTCTCCAGCTGGGCCACACCCAGCATTCCTGAGACCAAGACATTGGCTTCCTATTGGCAGGATGGCCATGGAGATAGAACTCTTCCCAGAACTTTGTTCTCCACTTCTGTTTCCAGACCTTTCCCTAGCCAGGGACTTGACTGGTGAAAGGAGGCTTTAATGGAGATGGGCAATGGATTCAGGGTGGACCAGGCCCTGCTGAGTTAGAATCACCAGGCATTCCCTTAGGAATGCCGATTCCGGGGTCCTGCCCAGACTTGTTCACCTACTTCTGGAATGGAGGGGGTCCAAGGGTCACGTGATCTCCAGCTTCCAGCTGATTCCTGTATTCAGTACAGAACTTGAGCCCCTCTGGGCAGCCTTAGAGACCTGGGCCCCCAACAATTGTCACTATGATGTGTGGTGAGCTTTGAGCATTTGCTGTCCTGGGGATTTTTGTTTCGCACTTTGCCATCTCTAGAGATTCTTAATTTTTCTGGTATAATTTCTACTCAGTAGGACTCTGATGCACACTAACCAATAATCAATATTTATACAAATGCTGAGATGAGAAGTAGAGTCCTATTTGGGGGTGAGAAATGGGAAATGACATACCCAAAAAATCCGAGTGATTCAGCACACACCCTCGCCTGGACAGAAACACTTTTCATTTTTCAGCACTTTTCAAACGTGCCTCACTCTTCTCTGCAACTTCTGCTGCCTCCTGGAATGCAGAGAAGAAACTCGCGTCCAGAGAAACGTGCTCACGTGCATTGACGCCTCGTCCACATTACGTGCTGACCGCAGCCAAAAAACATGGGCCTCCCCCTTCCTTTGCTAATGAAATTGAAGCTTCGGTCCATGAATGAGCACGCCCAGGTTTCACAGTGAGTGTCTTTCAGAACCAAGATTTGCGCCCACTCTGAGGCTGTGAAACCCACCTTCTTTTCCTCACCCTCCACCATCTCTTCCCCATCTCTCTGCTTGGGGAAATCCTCCTCAGTGCCCCCAACCCACCGAATGGCAACCCTCCAAGGGCTCTGCAGACCCCCGCAGGTGGAATCATTGCCTCTCATCTCTCTCCTCCCTGGGTACTTCTCTCTCCTCCCTGGGTACTTCTCTCTCCCCCCTGGGTACCCCTCCCAGCAGTGGCCACCACTGTTCCTCCTTAAATGAACTTGACTGCGTGTCTACCTCTGCCACCAGACGGAGTTCCTGGACTCCAGCTCTGCATCTTAAACAGTGCTTTTTCCCCAGACTGGAGGAGTGGCTGGTCCATGAAAAGTGCTCAGGGACAGAGGAAGGACTGATGCAGACCTGCGCCCCTGGGCCCAGAGAGGAGGACAACTTTGCCAGCTTTTGCTGTGGCCTCTTCCGGCTCCTTTAACCCCGAAAAGGCAGGGCCCCAGGTCTCTGAGTTTAACCACTGTTCAGAACCCGCACCGTAGGAGCCCAGGCCTGAGGCTGCTGATGGGAGCTCAGCTCAGCTCTCTGCTGGTGCAGGCTATCTTCGATTTCCCTCTTCTCCACAGCCGTACGTAGCTTGTGAGGACCTGAACGGCCATTGAATGCCAAGAGTCTAGATTCCCCTCATTATGGATTTGATTGATTCTCAATCCTTATTGTACAAAGCAACACAGGCCATTAAATAAGCACGATTTTGGAGGTCCAGCAATTGGACTCAAAGTTGGCTCTGGAATTATACAGCGTGTGCCTGAACAGCCCTCAGAGCCCCAAATTCAAGTGTGGAAGGAACAGCAACAGCATAACGCCACAGCAGGTTCTCCTCCAATGACTGGTGACGCAGGAAGGGAGGCTGACAGGCTCACAGGACAGTCTAGGGGGCACCTGACATTTTCGGCAGTTTCTCCTCCAATGACTGGTGAGGCAGGAAGGGAGGCTGACAGGCTCACAGGACAGTCTAGGAGGCACCTGACATTTTCGGCAGTTTCTCCTCCAATGACTGGTGAGGCAGGAAGGGAGGCTGACAGGCTCACAGGACAGTCTAGGGGGCACCTGACATTTTCGGCAGTTTCTCCTCCAATGACTGGTGAGGCAGGAAGGGAGGCTGACAGGCTCACAGGACAGTCTAGGGGGCACCTGACATTTTCGGCAGTTTCTCCTCCAATGACTGGTGAGGCAGGAAGGGAGGCTGACAGGCTCACAGGACAGTCTAGGGGGCACCTGACATTTTCGGGAGATGTCTAAAGCAGGAGAAGACACAGACCTCATTAATCCCCGCGAAGGGCAGCTCAGGAAGCTGGCAGCCACCCCTCACTTCTCCTTGGCTTCCCCTGTGTCTCCTGACACTCGCTGGAGTTTCATTACCATTAACAGCTCTGTAAATTGCACCATCAGCAAAATGCCCAGAGAGTGAATAAACAACTGCACAAGCTGGTCAGGGACTCTTCTCTCTGCCTCCTAATGAAAGGTGCAACTCTCTAGCATTTCCACCAACTTCTGGGTGTGAGAAGCAAATTTATCCCAAGGGCTCAGGAACCATCTCTCTCGGCTTGCTGGGAGCCCATTAAACTTGGAAACAGAAGATCTGTGTTCCATCCCAGGCTCTCATGTCTACCAGTTATATGACCTTGCAAAACAAACTTAATTCCACTGGGTCTCAGTTACTCATCCATAAAATGGGAGCAGCAATGTACGTACTTTACAGGGTTGTTATGAGGATCAAATGAGATCATCTATGTAATTAGTAAAGTGATGGCACAAAATAAGGACTCAAGAAAAGACAGCCATTGTCATTGCTGCCTGTCACATGTTTATGATTACATTGACTCAGCCCATGTCAGGGGCACTGGGAGTTCCAGTCCATGCCCTGAAAACACAGATGAGAGAAACTGCCATTATTATTATTCTTGAGCCAGTGTCTCCCACTCCCTGAGGTCGCAGAGGCCCTTCTCAAACACCCCATGTGTCTGTTCTCTCTGCCTTCTGTTCCTATCTTTGCTGTGACTCCTCCTCCTTGGTTCTAATCCTGAATCCAGAAGCTGCCAGTGCCTGCTGAAGGCCTCTAGCACTGCCTAAAGCAATGTTTTCCCACTGCAGGGATGGGGACGTGGAAGGATGGAACATGGTGACAAAGTGATCCATAACCAGCTGTGCCGGAAGACTGCTAGGTCTGAGTGTAATCAAGCATATTCAGGATGACCGTGTGGCTCATTCAGGGAGGCCCAGGCCACCCGGAGGCCATAGGAACAAACGGGATTGCAGCCTCAGCTCACACCAACCCCAACCAAAGCAAAGGAGCGGGGATTCACCAGCCTGGGGTCAGAAGGAAATTTGGCTGAGTCTCAAAATTAATAGGGCCCTTGTCCAGCCTACGGTGTGGATACTGCTATCAGAGGCCGTCTCTGCTGGGGGACTGATTTTTAAAGCCTGACTCTCTGGGATTGATTTTTAAAGCCTGACTCTCTGCTGATAGATGGTGTGATGAAATGAGAGATATAAATTGTCACCCTCTGCAATCATAGATGCTGTCGCTGCAGCTGTCAGGGACTAAGAGGGCAGGCTGGCCGCTGTCATGGGGGTACCCAACCCTGGCAGATTTCCATTTGTCTGGCCAGCGTTTCAGAAGACATATCTTACGTGCTGACCCCTCAGAGGAGGGACTGCCAGCAGCTTCGCAGGGCAGTGTAACGGCCAGCAGGGGTAGCTCACGGGTGCTCTGAGCCCCTGTCCAGAACCTACCAGTCGCATGGCCTTGGGCAAGCTACTGAACCCCTGTGCCATAAATCTCATCCTCAGCATAACGACGGCGGTGCTAATGCTACCTCATCAGGTCATTGGTTCACAGAGCAAGCGTATGGATGTTGACGAGAGCAAACCATCCCGACTAGCAAGGCAGCCCCAATAAGGCAACTCATTATCCCACAAAACACACTGCCGTAGAGAGCAAAATTCCAGGGATCTTTAATCGAATGACTCAACAAGGACAGGAACAGCTAGGTTCCTTTCACCCTCTCCCTCTGCCACTCTTCTGCTGTGGATCTGTGCTCACGCTGGCTTCCCCATGGTTGCAGTAGGGCAGCCTCTGTTCTGGCCTCACATCCACCTGGGACACGTGGAGAGGAGGAAGAGAGGCAACGCCCTGCTTTTGTCTCTTTTTTAAAACCTCTCTCTGAAGCCTCTCACCTCATCTCCACTTTTATCACAGTGATTAAGATTGCGTCCCATGTCGTTACCCTTATGTAAGGCAATGGTGTACCAGAAACACATGACCGTGATTGGCCAGCCCCGTAGGGAAGGCCAGCTTTTCTTAACACACATGGCAGTGTATCCCTGATCCAACAGGAAGAAAAGCCACAGGCGTGAGAGGTCAGCCACAGTCGGCTACGGCAGGTGACGCACCGAGGACGCTGCCAGGCGTTTGATGAGCGCACATTCGACGGTAACTCTTCAATGCAACATGTCCTAACCGTAACTCCATGTTGTGAACTGCTAGACTTCCAGCAGACATGATGGGGTGGTTCACACCTCCCAGCTCACTCTTCCAGCAGATACACTTGCCTTCTGAAAACACAACACTGCCCTACAACTAAGCAAATAATTAAAGACGACTATTCAGGATTTAAGTAATTTATTTCCAAAACTAAAGAAAGCTGCATTTGTATAAGACACACAGGTTACAAATGTATTTAACAGAATATGAATATGGAAGCACATTTAGATAGAAATCATACCAATTTTCAACTTTTGCCCTTTGCAGTAGATGAAAAGAATTTCTACTTTCGGGGTTGCAAAGAGCCCTCCTTTCCGACTCATTGTGCATCTTCACCGGCTCCCGCGTCCTCTGGCTTCTGCTGCAGTGCCTCCTCTACACGCAACTGCTTTCATCAGCGCCCTCGGGCCGGTTTCCATTGGCCCTAATCAAAGAGGCAGCCTGGCCAGCACGCACAGGACACCTTCCTCCCAAGGGAGGGTTTTCTTCTCCCAGTTCCATTCTGCCAGCCTCCTCAAATCTTTTTGAATAGGGGTAAGTGCCCATACCTGAAAAATGTAGGTTCTGTCCCCCGACCCCATTCGCTCTCTGAGAAGTCAAGGCAGCTTTCTCAGATACACAGGCAGATACACAGGCAGGAGGAGGAAGGGCAGAGCCCATGGTTGCAGAGTCTCTGTGGCTGTCTCCTCGCGTCTGTGGTAGGCAGTGAGGACAAGGTGGGGGTCAAGGCCAGGCTGTATCACTGAGGCAGGATCCTCCAGAGGTGAGGCCAGCACCCTCCCCAACCCCAGGCTGAGGCCTCAGGGACAGACATCGGGGAGCCAGCAGCAACCGCAGAGGGGGGAAAGGACCCTTCTTCGCAGCACGGTGCCCTTCTCACACCTGCACACAGAGGTGCACGGATGGAAGAGGTAGA
The DNA here is from genome assembly GCF_047675955.1 of Chlorocebus sabaeus. Lineage (NCBI taxonomy): Eukaryota > Metazoa > Chordata > Mammalia > Primates > Cercopithecidae > Chlorocebus > Chlorocebus sabaeus. The sequence continues at coordinate 130,135,494 of NC_132904.1, read as the reverse complement.
CGGTGATAGCATCTCCTGTCCCACAGCCTCCTCAGCAGCTGTGCAGGTCCCTCTGCAACCCCTCACCACCACCCCTCAGCCAGGGTCTCAGAAGCCACTTTCAGAATCAGGTTTGTTAAGCCAGGAGGTTAGATTTTATAAACCTTCTTAATATAGTTTGTAACTGCACGCAGGCTTAAATTATATCAACTGGTTTTCATAATGGATGTGTCCATTCCCTTTCACAGAAGAGAAAATCGCCCAGGTCCCCAAGGAGGCACAAAGGGAGAGGGAGGAACTCGTACTCAGTCAGAGACTGAAAACACCATAAAATCCGAGTTTCAGGGGCCATTTAGTCCAGACCTCCACTGCCTTTAACCTGTACTGTTCTTACCATTTCTAGACAGACCAACCGTCCTTCTATTTGAGACGCCCTTCTCCCCAGTAAAATGCACCAGTGGGAAGCAATTCTTGACAGTTGGGCTTTTCTTAAGGAGTACAACCTAAATCTATCACTAAGAAACATGTTCATGGCTGTATTTCAGCAGGGAAGTGACACCAACTATTACTTGATACTGAAGACTTAAAAGCTGGGCTAAAGTCCTGTGTGAAAGCCCCAGCATTAAATAACAAAAGGAAACTATTCCCATAGCCATCTCTGCTCTAACAGGCCTTTTTCTTATCCAAAAGGTTTCAGAAAACCCTATCTCCCACACCATTGTCTCCCTCCGTTTCTAGGAGGGGAATAAAGAGATCACTGTGGGGAAGGGAGACTCAGGCACAGAAATAACTGAATGTGTTTTGCTGGTGGACTAGGAGCAAGATCTACCTCCAGCACACAGCCTTCCTCCTACACCAGCCTAAGGGCCAGAAGCAGCAGCTCCATGGGCAGAGATGATCCCCCATGAGGACTTCCCCTGAGGGAGAAGTAACCAGACAAGTGGGGAGGCAGCCCCTTGCTGCTCCTAATGGCTCCAGCTCTTTAACTCTGGGTCTAGAGCCATGCCACAGGGCACCTCCTTCTGAGAAGGGAGAAGTCTTAGCCCTGTGAGGAGCTTGCTTAATCAGTGTGAAGTGCCTTCCCCTTTCTCCCCTCTCCACTCCTCTCCATCTATACTCAGCACCTTCCTCCCAGACTAAATTCCAAGTCCCTGGCTTGGCGTGGCACCATGGAACCACCTGGACCACCACAGTGGCTTGTCTTCAGAATCTCCTTCACATTTGTTTCTTCCCCTTTCTTCCTCCCTGGCTCCTCGTCTCTGGCTTCCTCTCCCTCCTCCTCCTCTCTGTCCTGTTCCCTTGCCACTCCCTCCCCCATCTCTTTGCAAAGACTGCACACCCCTTTTGGCTCATGCTACCTCTTCTGCTTGAAATTTCACCCATTTATCACCAAATTGTGTCCAGTCATAGTGAAAGCCCATTTCAAACCTCAGCCCACCCAACTCTTTACAGCTCTTTTCCTTCTCTGTCTTCTGAACCCATGTGCTAGCGATTGTGTTTTTTGATAGCAGAGTCCTAGAAATTCCAGTGTTTGCGCCTGACCTCCCTGCGTGTAAACTCCTTAGGGACAAGGTCCCCGTTCGCTGCTCCCCTCCTTGGCACCGGATGTCTGCGGAGCACAGGGTGAGAGCCGGGCCCTGGTGGAACGGAGTGTTCCCTGGCAGGTTTCAGCAGCTTCTCTGCTGGACAGCTCCCTGCCCCTTGCCAGTTCTGCTGTTCGGCGTAATTCCTCAGAACTGCACATCTCCACTCTGAGAGGAGAGACGTGTCATCAAAAACACGGGGATCAAAGTCTCCCATCCCTGGAGTCACAGTGCGTCAATTTAACGTATTTTTCCACAAGCCTTTCAGCGTTTTCACTGAGCTGGTTCTTTTCTAACTACTTATCATCGCTCCCTACCAAAGAAGATAAAAGATCAAATGTGTTAAAATAATGAAGAGAAGAAGCTCCCTTTTCCCCAAAGCTTTCCAGGGACCATAATCTCAGAATGAGTAAAATCTTCAGAAATCCTTTAATCCCAAATCCATGACGTATGGATGAGAAAACTGAGGCCAAAAAGGCAAAGTGACTGACCTGAGATCCCACCGCAGCGGCCAGAGCTGGTGCTGAGGCCTGCACAGCGCACCCCTGCCTCCTCTGGTGGGGCATCTTGTCCCACAGAAGCCATCCCACCTAGCTTCACCCTGGGCCTCCTTCCCTCTCGCTCACAGCCACCTGATAAGCACAAGATCTCTTCTCTTGCTAAGCGTGTGACTGGCAGCAAGCAGCTCAGAGTGACTCCTTCTTGGTAAGCCTGGATTCTGCCAAGGAATGTGCATGACCGAAGGAATCGAGCACTGTGCTGCAAGCCCAGCCCTGGCGTCTGTCCCACAGGGAGGTGTCCCTGAGCAGGAGTCTCCTTGGGATCCATTTAATCACAGCAGAGTTAATGGCACTGAGGCGGCCATCGCTCCTTCTCCAGTGAACGGAGAGGGGGGTGGCTGGTTATAATTTCCTGAGCACTGAGGGTTCTAGGAGGCCTCAACCTCTTGGGGAAGAAGGTCTCTTTGGCAGGGAGTCCTTTGCAGTCAAGGGAATGCATTAAGCCGCCTCCACAGGGTGCAGGGGGGAGGCAGACCATGCTTACTTCAGCAAGATGCCAACAGTGAGTGGAGGCACCACAGCCTCTCCTCACCAGCCCGAAGTCACCATTCAGACCATCCCTCTACCACGTTCTAGCTCCTGACCCAGGGGAGAGTCTGCACCGAGCCCACCTCAGGGCAGGGGAACGTGTCTCCCCATTGCAGGGTGCCCAGAGAGCAGCCGACGTGACTCCAGAGCTGAGTCCACACGGAAGGTGGAACCACCACTTCCCAGCCATAGGCTGGCCATGCCCCTGCCTCCTCACTCCGGCGTCTTTGTGTACCCCACTCCACAGTGCAAAAACCCCACCAGCTGTCATTCACTTGGGTGGAGAAGGGTACAAGCTTCACACAGAACAAAAGGGTGTTGCCCCCAGTCTCCCAGGGAAGCCACCTGCGGTTTGGTGGGGGCTAAGAGCAGGGGAAGGGGCAATAGTGGTGGCCTGAATTCCTGGGTGATCCTGTAAGCAGCATCTTCTTAATGGGATCCAGCAACTGGTGAGGGTGGGAGTGAGGTGGTGAAGTTTGCGTCATGCCCCGGGGAAATGCGAGGCCATTCAGGATTCAAAGTGGGACTCCTCTGAGGTCTCAGGAGTGTGTCATCAGCAAAGGGTCAGGGAGGCATGGAGAGAAAAGCAGAAAGCACACTGAACCTGGAAGCAGGTGGCCAGCGCAAATCCTAGCCCATCCACTGATTGACAGTGTGACTTGGGACAAGTCACTTAACCTCTCTGAGCCTCAGTTGCCACATCTGTAAAATAGGAACAAACTGCGTGGAGTTCGTCAAACACATCAAGATGAAATGGCTTGTTTCAAACCTGTGCCTGGCTCCAAGCCTGCGCCCGCCACGCACGAGCCCTCCTTCCTCTCAGCGGAGAAGGCTCCTACGCCGCGGTTATTTCCTGGCCGGCTCCAGGCTTCTGCAGCTTACTGACAACTGGTCCCCAAGGAGCACTTTCCATGCGACTTCTCTGACTCAAGCCAACGGAGCCGAGCTGAGGGTAAGTTGTGGGCGCTGCAGTCGCTTCTTGCTCACCGTCCTCGTGCCCAGAGCTCCCTCCTTGTCGGAAGCCTAGGAAGGGCCTCCCAGCCAGGGCCCAAGTCACCTCTTATCCCAGATTCTTCAAGATAAGCAGGCACAGGAGGGCCTCGAGGGCCAGAGGACATGGGGCCTGGACAGTCTGCCTTCCTTTCTGGGTCCTCTCTCCTGGTCCTCCACACCAAGCCACAATTAGAACAGAGACCTGAGTGGGCCTCTGTGGTGGATCCAGGGCTCTCACATCAGGGAGGAAAGGGCCTTACCTGGCAGTCCCAGCCTTCATTTCTGAACACCTGCCCAGTCACTTCAGACACATACAAACTCCGAACCCCAGCCAGCCAGCAGGCCACATGCCCCAGGCTCCTCCAGGCCTCTGTGTCTCTGCCCAGGTGCAGCCTTGGCCTGGGGAGTTGGATCTGTGGGCTCCTCAGGAGAGCTCCAGACAGTGCTCCTGCCACTGCCCAGCATAGCCCAGGCCCGGGACTGGCCCCAGCTGCCCCGGGATCCAAAGCTACCGACCTGAAAGAAGCCGGCAGATGGCAGGTGGCAGAAATGTGTATCCAGACTCCACGTCCTCTGGGGAACAAGAATCTCCTCCACTCCCCGGACTCTCCTCCATGAGCACAAGACACAGCCGCCAAGGCAACAGTTAGAGGAAGAGCAGTCCCATCACCGACTCATTCCAGAGAACTGTGGTGGGTTCCAACCCCATTCTCAGCACACTGGGGAGTCCAGGGACACAACATGAAGGGATCCAGGTCTTGAGAGAGACAGAGATGCAAGCCCAGCCCAGCGTGCACAGGCGCGAGGTCGCTGCAGGACGCAATGGGGATATGGGTGTGGTGCTTGGTGACTGGGATGGAGGGAAAAGAGAGAGGGTGAGGGATAGTTTCCTGGAGGAGAGGATACTGAGCCAAGTCTTCGAGGACGCCTAGGAGTTCGTCAGAAGCAGAAGGTGAGGACGGGGGCACCCCAAAGAGAAGGAAAACAGGAAGGCAAGAAGCAGCCCAGTTTGTGGATGTCACTGGGCAGCCCTCCTTTGCCAGAAGATGTGTCTGAGGAGGCCCCGTACTGCTGGGGGGCATGGAGCCGGGCTACCAGGGCTTTGCAAGCCACTTTTCAGAAAAGGGACTTTTGCCTGTAGGCGATAGAAAGCTACTGAAGCTTTTACGCAGGGAAGTGACCAGTCGAGATCTGCATTTTAGCTAAATTACTTTGGCAATAGATGGAAGATAAATTGTTGATTGATTATCCACACAAGGCCAAAACTTTGGGATGCACTAGCTTGCACTAGTGATGAGTGCCAGAAGGGAAAAAAAAGAAAATAAAAAAGAAATTCAGGCTTCTAGCCCAATGCCCCTAGGCACTGGCCCTGTGAAATGCAGGTGGCTGCGGGTAGCTACATGCTGGATGAGGGGAGAAGCCAGCTCCCCAAGCCCTCCAGATCACCCAGACCGAGCCCTGCAGAATGCGGCCCAGGGCCGCCTGTGCTCTGATGGTCTGTTCCACAGGCAGTTACTCTGCTCCAGAAACACGCATGGGTTTGGGTAGGTGAAGGGACTCAGCTCTGCTCTGCTCCCTCCCACCCCTCCTAGTGGAGTGGGGTCTGGGCTCTCAGACAGGACTCTTGCAGGATCAGCTCCGGGTCCAGAGCCCTCAGGATGCCTCATGGTTGGACGAGGGATGCCTTGGTGGAGACTTATCCAAACAGACAAAGCCCAGGTTCTCCAGCACCATCTAACATCTCACGTCTCCCTACAAACTGTTCTGTTTACAGAAACAGAAGGTCTCAGAGCTGCAGTCTACACGGGCATCTCAGTTGATGACAGACATCCCAAGCACGATGCAGAGGCAGGGAACAGGAAGAGAGCATCTCCGTCTTGTGAAGTGGCCCCTCTCCTCCTGCGCTTCCGTCCCTAGAGAGAGGTCAGACAGCCACAGAGCCCAAGGATAACAGGGTGTCGCTCAGGGAAGGGACTGGGTGGTTTTCCTTTTCCTCTTTGTACCTCTGCGGTTTTACTTTGTAACCATTTGGCGGGGGCGGAGGGGGGGGATATCTATGAAGTGATACTATGCTCTTCCTAAATAGTACTTTAAGGTTTATTTTAATTCCTCTTACCCAGAAAGTGTTTTCCCAGGTCCAGGCTTGAGGCTTCCCTCTATACGAAAAAGCCTCCTACTCCATCCCTCTTGAAGACCAGGCTCCCAGCCCAGAGGAGACCGAAGCGTGGCCGAAGCACTCTTCACACGCAGTTGCATGCGTAGCTCCACTCACCACCCACTCAACACCCAGCTTCCTTCTCTCCCACAACCAGAATCACAACCTTCCAAGCCTGCTAATGATGTCCTCCAAATGTCCACCATATGGCATGTCCTGGTCCTACCTGCACTTGCCAAGCTAGCCAGAGCCTGGCCAGAGAGGAAGCCTGTCCTCAGCACCCTACGCAGGCTGTCCAGTGGGACTGGCAGGCAGGCTGTGGGGCCCTCACACCCCACTCCACCTGCCCAGTGCTGCCGTCCATCCCTCATCCAGCCACAGGGCTGCTCCCAGGGTATGCCTCACCTTCTGCATGCCAGCTCCCATTAGAAAACCTCCTAGGCCCCGAGACACTGGGACTGCAGGCTCCTTCCTAGCCTTCTGGCTCATCTCAAACAGGACTCCATACGGGAATTTTCCAGAGACACCGGGAGGCCACCTGCTCACCACCGTTGCAGGAGAGAGGACAGGGGCTGCAGAAAGGGTTTGAGGTAGGGGAGGGACACAGGAGGAGGAATTCTGGGGGCTGAAGTCACTGCCTGAGCTCCATTTCCGATGAACATCTCCAGCGCCAGCCTGCGCGGTGCCTGAAATTCTCCCCGTCCACACCACTCCTCGGAGTCCAGATGACGAAGTTCTGCTTAAAATGCAAATCATTTTCCCAGATGAGAAAACACATTAATAATCACACTAAATACTCATATAACACTTTATCCCATATCTCATTGCCTTCTTGAAACAGCCCCATGAGGCGGCAGAGGATTACCCCTCCCTGCAGACGAGACGCTGCAGTGAGTGAAGCTGCCCTGGCCACGCTGCAGCGCGTGCGCGGACGGGAGGCGGCGACGCTGCAGCGCATGCGTGGACGGGAGGCGGCGACGCTGCAGCGCGTGCGCGGACGGGAGGCGGGTGCCCCGGGTTTCGGCGCCCCGGGTTTCGGCGCTGACTCTGTGGCTTCATCGCAGAATGAGTGCAGACCCTGTATCGTTTCAACCCTGTGTGTTTCGGCCACCTGAGGCCAGATCTCCATTAAGAGACAGATGCGATTTCTGATTCAGGAAGAATCTGGAGAAGAATGGTGGAGCCAGGGTGCTGCCTGAGCTCTGTGCAAGGTGTGGGGCCGCACGGGGAGGGTGGAGCAGCCTAGCGGGACGGCCCGCAGCCCTCAGCACAACAGCATTTGGTCGAGGCCCTGCTGTCCCTTGGGAAGTTAGATCACATGCCTTCTGAGGTTATAGCATCCAAGAATGGTGGAAATCAAGCAGAACACTGGTGTGGTTTGAGTAATTTTTGTCACTTTCCACACAATCCTGCAAGGGAGAGATGGGCTTCCACTAGGGCTAGCTCCTATGCAAACAGAGGGGGAAGGAAATACTACATTTTCTAACCCAGGTCTTGTGTAGGTTAAATGAGCATTTTTACAAAGCTAAAAAATTGCCAAATATGCCCCAAAGCTAAACAACAGCCAAAGTGAAACAGTTCTAAATGAGGGCTGTGGAGCAGGAACCCCAGCAGAAGTTAAAACTGTGACCCAAGACTTTACCAAGCATCCTGTAAGAACTTGGTGCAGACAAGGCAAGTCAATGCACCAGCAAGGATCAGGTGAAGAGTATTACCATTGTCACCATTAACTTAACAGCTAAGGGCACGGACTGAGTGACAGAGGCCAGTGAGCAAAACGGATGAATATTCAGGCCTAAAAACTGCATCTGGACACAAAGAAATGAGGCTGTGGTTATCTGCACGTACGATGACCAGAGGAAATAGGCTGTATGCCCACTGGAGTGTTGAAGGAACCGTTAATACATATCTAAAGAAATCTCAGTCCCGGTCTCAGACTACAAAAGCCTGAAAATACGCTGGATTCCCTGGTCCCACATCCCACACTGCCGGGTGTCAAAATCCTGCATCCTCTGGGAAGGACCAGCTCCCTAGTGCCCACATCAGAGGTGGCAATGGAGGATGATTGACAAGGAGGGCCCTTCTGAAGGCGGAGCCAAAAGCCAGGAAGTCGCGGTTCAAGGAGATGCTGCTGGAGACAGTGGATGGGGGCCACATGGACCAGCCAAGGAATCCAGTCTGCGGCTGGATAGAGAGGCCTTTTCACTCCTGCCTAGTAGGGCGGGTCCATCACTGTAAACCAGTGGTCTCTGTGTTTCTCTTTCCTCCCTTTTCTGAAGGAAGTTGACATTTTAAAAATTGTGGTTGTTTTATCTTTCCTCTCAAGGAGAAAATATAGGATAGGTTGGGAAAAAAAATGGCCTGTCTTTTAGTTCATAAGTCACCAGCCATAAAAAGCCACATCTGGGACTGATGGAGTGGACTGTCCACACACAAGCTAGGTGCAGAAACTGGGTGTGATTTGGGAGTGGTGGCTTGGGAATGAGAATGCGCTCTTTGTGGAAGAGCAATGTCTGTGGAAATTGGAGAAAACCCCAGTGGCAGATGCAGCAGACATTGCTAGGGGCCTTTCCCATATCCATTCTTCATTGGTAGCATATCCTTATTTTATTAAGGGTAGCAATGTGCCATCAAAAAACTACATTTCCCAGCTTCCCTTGCTGGTAGTTGTGGCCATGTGACTAAATGCTGACCAATGAAATGCAGACCGAAGATTATGTGTGATGTTCGTAGTGAAATGCCTTTTCTTCCCCCTTTTCTCTTTTCCCACTTTCTACCTGGAATATGAACATGATAGGTGGAGCTGCACTCACTGTCACTGTCTTAGTCCATGAGAAAACCTGAAAATTAAAATAACGTGACAAGAACACAGAACATAAGTATCAGTGAGGCCGCCATGGTACCCACCACGTTTGCTCAGTACCAGATTTCTATCACAGGACGGGCGAGAAGCAAACCTTCTGTTATGTTTAAGCCATTGATCTTCTATATCCTCTTCTTTAGCTGGAAGTAGAACATAATTCTTACCTGATTCAAGCTCATCACCTACTCTCTTGGTGTCAATTTTAGCATCTGTAAAATGAGGATTAAAAAGACCCTATATCCAACTCTTCTTTGTGAGAATTTAAATGGCATAATATATTTTAAAAGTCCACCTCCAAACTTGTCACATAATAATTGCTGAGTAAATAGAAACTATTCCTGCAGTACATATATATATATTTATAAATATATATATAGAAACTATTCTATGCATATAATGCATACTATTGCTAGTAGCATTATTATTATTATTATTATATCATCACTAATGACTAGGTCAAGCCAAGATCAAAACATAAGTATTCTAACAGCCAAATCTTTGCTTTTGTAGTTTGTAATCTTACTAATTCTCAACACCTTACCCTGAGCTACAGATAGACTCAAAGCACCACAATAAAGGACAGAAATATTTGAGTACCAGATCAGGAAGGTTTGCTTCGAGCAGCAGGCAGAGGTTAGAGCGTGGTCAGCCTGCTTGTTCTGTAAAGAGCCTTCTAGTAAATGTTCTTGCTTTGCAGGCCATATGGGTTCTGTTGCAGGTATTCAATGTCGCCATCATAGCATAAAGGCAGCCACGGGCCATGTGTAAATGAAGGAACATGGCTATATTCCAATAAAACTTTATTTACCAAAAAGGCAACAGGCTGACTTTGGCCAGCAGGGCCTAGTTTGCCAATCCCCCACAGGGATGCCCTGTGAGAAAAGATGCAAAATAGACATGGAGGAGGCCCTAGTTTGATAGCAATCTGTCCCAAGGCCCGAAGAAGGTCACAGAGGCCCCTTTGCCCCTTCCAGCTTGTCCCCCAGCACTCAGCACCTCAACACCCTGCTCTTCCTGGGCTCAGAGCAAGGCGCGTGCAGCTGCACACCCCCTGCCTGAGCGTTTCCTCCTCACCCCCACTCCCTCTCACTGGACTGACTCCTACTCATCCTGCAGTTCCCAGCCTAGACGCTTAACTCTCCCACCCTTCAGAAAACCTTCCCGGCCCCGAGCCCAGGGCGCTGTGCCGCCTCGGCCAGTCGTCTCCTTTGTCACACGCGGCTCAGGCACAGACTCCCTGCTCATGCGCTAGGAGGATACTGCAGGGGCTCACGCTGCTTGCTCGGGTCGTCGGAGAAGGAAGTTTCAAGCTGGAGGTCAGACACGGGGGAGCCTGGCAGAATGCGAGGAGAAAGGAGCAGGAGTTTGGGGTCCCAGGGCCAGGCAGAGGCATGCAGGCAGCTGTGAGCACCTCCTCCTCACCTCCACTCCGCCCCAGCGAGCAGCCCAGTCCCACTCCCTGCAGGGCTCCGCCAGTGGCCGCATCACCAGCAGGCTGTTAACCTTGGTAATGAACAGCAACAACTTTATGGGCACCAGACATTGGCTGAGCTCATCAATTTTGTTCATAATAGAAAATTAATGCTTGAAGGCAGGGCACAGTGGTTCATGCCTGTAATGTCAGCACTTTGGCAGGCAGATGGCTTGGGGTCAGGAGTTCGAGACTAGTCTGACCAACATAGTGAGGTTCCATCTCTGCAAAATAAACATACAAAATATCAGCCAGATGTGGTGGTGCCCACCTGTAGTCCCAGCTACTCAGGAGGCTGAGGCATGAGAATTGCTTGAGCCTGGGAGGTGGAGGTTGCAGTGAGCCTAGATTGTGCCATTGCACTTCAGCCTGGGCAAAAAGAGCAAAACTCCATCTCAAAAGAAAAGAAAAAAGGAAATTAATGCTTGGAAAGAGTAAGCCAGCAGCAGTAAGGACCTCTGGTTGCACATTGTTCTGTGAGGAAAATGCACTAGGGAAGAAGAAAAGACACGCACAATATCCTTAAGGGTGAACAAGCTTTATCTCACATAAACGGTAATGCAGATAAAATACGCAAATGATGTAATACGCAAATTACAATGGGAAGGGGAGAAGGGAACAGATATATATATATATATTTACACTCAGCAGACTATGGAGGATTCACCCCCAGACTGGGACGCGGCAGCCTGGGTTCTGGAGCCGGACACTCATCCATGCACAGGTGAGGAGAGGTCGCGTGAAGCTTCAGTGGGTCTGGGACCCGAGGTCTGTTGTTACTTGTTACAAGTGGTTTGTCATGAAGCCCAGTCATGAGGGCACTTCGTGACTGGGCTTAAGGAACACAAAAAGGTCAACTTGTTTTTGCGATTGTCTGTTGTTTTTCAATACCTAACAGATAGGAATAAATTGAACTAGAGATTTATCCGAAACAGTGCTCAGGAACCCCTGAAGGGCTTCACACAACCTGTCCCAGGAATTGGTGACCACTGTCGGTGCCCACATTCAACTGAGTCCAAATTTAATACTTAACTTCTACTCCACACAGATATGAGCTGTGAGGAGCAGAGTCTCCCGACATTGAGCGTTATTTTCCCCTTTATTACCGTGCAGCAGAAGTCCTGTCTTCTTTTTACGGGGGTATTCTTTGTTTTCCAGTCCCAGGAATCCCTCTGTATTAGGGGGAGGTGGGGGAGGACGGTCTACCTCTGTCCTTTCCCCTCCCCACATGTCATTGGACTGAAGAGCGTATGGGCGCAGCCCAAGGCAGGCAGCTTTTCCTCCTCTGACGCTAACCCACCAGACGGCATCTGGTTCTCAAAGCAGAGCTTTGGGGAGTGGGGTGGGGGAGAAAATAGAAATGGAGAACAGAAGAAGGAGAGAAGGAGGGAGGGAGAGGGGAGAAACTGCAGCACTAACTGGCATTGACTGAGAGCCAAGCATGAGCTAAGCACATTATGGGCTTTACCTCTTTAATCTCATTTAACTTTCACAAGAATCCTCTGAAATTGGAATGATTTTCCGTGCTCTCGAGATGAGGAAACTGTGTCTCAGGGAAAGTAAGTAAGCTCTCAGCGCCTGTTACTCAAACCTGGGCCTTGAGACCCATGCCCCTGCTGCCCAGGGCAGCCCCCTCCATGGTGCCCACCGTGGCCACCGGCTCTGCAGCCCCGTGCTCACTCCTGTCCTGCGGCCCCGAGCTAGGGCTGCATTCTGGCATCCAGGCTCCATCTGGAGCTGCCGTGATTCCAGGGCGGCTCATGACTGTATAACTAAGGGGAAAGCAGGCGTCGCCAAACAGGACCAAGGGCAGCCTGCAGGAGCTGCGAAACCTCCACACAGATGCACCGCGCTCCTCTGAGACGTGGGGAAGCCATGGGGCCTCCTGTGGAGAAGCACACCCCATCTGCACTGTAAGAGGAAGCATTTTGGTGAAGAAACAGTGCCTTATGCTCTTCACACAAATTCACCCAGACTCAGGAGTCAACAGCTGCTTGACTTTCCTGAAAACGGCTGGTGCAAGCCTTCTCCAGGAGCACATGAAGTGGCCAGCCATGGCTGCCTCTGCCGAGAGGAAAATATGCTTGAAACAGAATTACTTCCAGAAAGGAACTGTAACAAATTGTAACGAATACTTTAGTTTGACCCTCCTGCTTGCTGTGTAGAAGGAACAGTGGTGAATTTTGGCTAGATATGGGGCCACTGGGGCAATGCGGGTTGGCTTAAGAGTGTGAGCTTCAGTGTAGGACAGACCAGGCTCAGGTCCCTACCCTGACCCTCACTGTGCTTACTGCAGATAAGTTATTCAGCCTCTGGGAGAGGCTCCATGCCCATCGGGGTAGTAATAGCCCTGATGCAGTCACTGTCAGGACGGAAGAGGTGACACATGGGTGGAACTAATCACTTGGTAAACCCCCATATGTGTGGGCAGTTACGGTGCAGAGACAATGCAGGCCTGATACTGGGAGGGCAGGTCAGTATCCTGCTGGGACAATTCTCAACATGTGTTTTTCCCTACAACCACCCTACGTCACCTACACTGAGACATAATTGAAATATGGCTTCTCCCAAAATTCAGGAAATCAGGGTCTAGAGAAGTTCTACTGTTAGGCATACAGCATGTATCATACAAATATACAGTGTCATATGGCCACTTCTGTTTCCCTCCACTCCACCCATCCCTCCTGCCCCGGCAGACCCAGCACGCTATGCCTGGAAACAGGAGAGCTTCACCGGGCACTTACGGAATCCACCAAGCATCTCCTCCTAAGGGCCACTAGGATCAGCCTGCAGACATGGGAAAGCACCAACTACCTTGTTTGCTGTGACGTTTCAGTGCATCACTCCTGTTCTCCTAGGGCATTTCTCTTGTGTAAGTGAATTGACATAGTGCTTGAATCCAGAAGGAGGGATCCTGGACTCCCCTCACAAGCTCCCGGGAGCTTAAGAAACCAGCTGACCATTTCCTGTTGTCAAATTGTTCTAGCAGCAGGAGTGCATCCAGCATAGACTCTCTCTGGTGTGAACTGGCCCGAAAGCTTTTACACCATCCTTTTGCAAGGAAGACGAGAAGCTTTACCGTGAAACAGTGCGGACAGCCCATGCATGACACAGATCCAGGTATTGCTCACTGCGATAGGAAAGGGCGTCGGGAGGCCGAGCACCTCCAGCAAGAGGTCTATGAGAAAAGATTATCTAGAGGGCGTCGCTTCCGTTCCCAACTCATCCCAGGCAGAGGTGATTCCCACCTTGCATTCAGGGCCACAAATGAACGGTCTTGCAAATATGCAGCACAGAAGAGCATCTTCATCCAGATCTCTTGCGTTAACTCTCATAGGAAACATTAAGGGCATGACCATCCCGTCCAAGGACTTTATCATGGTGTGTTTTAAATGCCATTCACCCTCCAGGTGACTCCTCTGCTCACAGAATAAGTTCTCTGTGGTCGTAAATCTATTAGCAAAATGAGGATGCAAATCCCAGTGACTTGAGCCTGCTGTTCGTATTTCTGAATAATCTGGGAATTTTGAAAGCTTGGAGGTGACTGACTCTCATTTTAAAATGTACCCAGGATTTATTTTAATTGGACACGACAAGGCCAACAGATCAGGAGATGATTGTCTTTGAAAAGAGAGTTTGTTACAGCTCCCAAGAGAAGGGGCAGGTCCACACCACCCCACTCAGGGCCACGTGGAGTCCACACCACCCCACTCAGGGCCGCGTGGAGAAGCACCAGGCTCAGTCAGGGATGGGGGCGAGAGGAGAACTTGAGCAAAACTCTTGGGAGCGGTGAAAAACAATGGGGAGGCAGGGTGAGCGGCTGGGCAGGCTTAGGCCTGGGTAGCTTAGGATTCCAGCAGGCTCTGGCTACACAGGCAGTCTCTAGCTGCCCAGCACCTGGCCCTGGGGTGATCAGAGCAGCGAGATAGTGTCCCAGACTGCAGGATCCTGATCAAAGGAGCTCCAGCCTGGTAGGTTTGCATATCAAAGGCCTGCTGGCAGGCAAGTTGTTTGTGATCTCCAGGAATTAGCAAACCCTGGGAGAGGCAGTCTCTCTCTGGGTCCTCAAAGGCATCATAAAATACAGAAAATAAAAACATAATTAATGCAACTTTTTCCAGTGGTCATATTGCATTTGAATTACAAAATGTTTTATGAGTAGTATCATTAGTCTTATTGCTATACATGGTCTTCCTGTCTATACCCTTCTTTTGAGTCATTATCAACATAATGTTAAATTCAGTCCAGAGAAAGCATTAAAGAATCCTCCACAGAACCTCACAAGGGGGTCCTGCACATTCTCCTCAAACATTCACCAGGGTGCGGCTCTGTGGCGCCAGCAGCACGGCCCCAGCAAGCTGGTGTGCATAGAAAGCTGTGTTTCTATCGTACTTGATGCTACAGAAACAGTTTCAACAAGCACAGCTCATCCAGTGCCCTGGATAAAAGAAGGGAGAAAGAGCGAGATGTGAGTGCCAGTGTGGATGCCATAAGCCATGAGGAGAGAGCTGGCCTCCCTGCGGGCCCCTCTGTTCCTTACTTCGAGGGTGGGGAGAGGCTCCTCAGTGTCCTCTGGGAACCTGGCTGCTCAGGAGGATGTCCTTAGCAAACCCCAGAGCAGGGCTTCTAGCCCTAGAAAAGGACAGCATTTTACCTCACCAATGGGACTCACAGACGCATTTATCAAATTGTTATTATTTCACAAAGTAACACTCAATTTTACACATTTTTTTTGTTTCCTAATGCTGTCTATAACCTACCAAACTGATTTCACAAGCCGTCATGGGTTTTAACCTGCAGTGTGAAAAAGCTCCTCTAAAGAAACGCAAAGCCTTCCAGGAGACTCAGTGAGACGCCACGGCCCGTATCTACAGGTCATTTATTTTTAACTAAATATATTTACTATTTTTATAAAAATGACATATTTTCCATGTAAAAATTCAAACAATGTGAAATCCCCCCAAAAAGGAGAAAAAAATAAAACCTGTCTCAGACCTGAAGACACTTACCACTTTTTTTTTTAGTGACCTCGCTTTCAGAATACTCCCCTGCACATATAGACATGGATATACATACTCTATACATCCCAGTGTACAATGGGCGTTGTAGGATACTGTCCAGGGTATAGGATACTATACATGCCGTTCTATGATCTTGTTTCATGATTAATGGCATTCAAGTCTTTTCATTTTCATCACTATCTTTAAAGGTTAGTGTTTTATTGTAAGGATCTCCAATAATTTGCTCTACCAATTCACTATTGATAGGCATTTGGGATGCTCCCATAGTTTTACAATTATAAATGATACTTTCATGAACATCTTTGCATATGTATCTCCTTACACTGCTGTAATTTTCTACTTATGGTAAACTTGGAACTGGACTCACTGATTCAGAGAGTAAACACGTTGATATTTAATACATCGTGCCAAACTGCCCCCAAATGCTATGACGACTCTCCCTAATAGCACTTAGGATTGTCCGAATCCTCACAACATCTCTAACACTGGCTTTGTCCATTTAAAATTTTTTTCAATACAATAAGAGAAAATATCTTATTGTTGGTATTCATATTTTTTTAACTTTTAGTGAGGATGAGTATCTTTGCATAGGCTAATTGTACATTTGTCTCTTTTGTATGTTTGTGGGTGCAAATTACCTGTTCAAACCCTTCACCCATTTTTCTCTTTTGGGTTGTTCTTGTTCTTTTCTGATTGATTTGGAAGCAGCAATAATGTTTAGTGGTTGAGCATGAGCTCAAAGTCAGACTGTCCAGGTTCAACCTCCTGTCACCTTTTTAAATCTGCATGAGCCCAGGCAAGAGTTGAGCTCTCCATGTCTCTGTTTGTTCATTTGTAATCTTGGGTAGTAGTTATGGTAATGATACCTCCTTCTTAGAGTTGTGAGTATTACATGTGTTAGCGAGTCCAACATCCATAAGCCAGTGCCCGGCACATAGTAAGTATTCAATAATACTATGTTAAGGATAGGGTGAAAGTCAAGGTATTTTGACAGTTGTGTTGGCATGGGCATCAACCCATTAGGGTGGAAATCAGCTGCGTCACTGGAGCTGCATCCTGAAGTCACTGTCTGAGTCTGTATTGTGCTGCTGCAGTGGAATACCACAGTCTAGGTCATTGATAAAGAACAGAAGAGATTCATTTCTTACAGTTCTGGGGGGTGGGAAGTCCAAAGTCGGAAGGACTTCGTCTGGCAAGCACCCTCTTGCTGTGTCATCCCGTGGTGGAAGATGGAAGGACAAGACTGCAAGAGAGCAAGAGACAGAGAAGGGGGAATGAACTCAGGAGCCCACTGCCACGATAACTAAACCACTCCCAAGATAAGTAACTGGCCTTCACAATAACTAACCCACTCCCAAGGTGAGTAACTGACTCCCACAATAACTAACCCACTCCCAACATGAGTAACTCACTCCCGGGATAACTAACCCACTCCAGAGGTGAGTCACTCACTCCCAGGATAACTAACCTACTCCCAACATGAGTAGCTCACTCCCAGGATAACTAACCCACTCCCAACATGAGTAACTCGCTCCCACAATAACTAACCCAATCCCAACATGAGTAACTCACTCCCACAATAACTAACCCACTCCAGAGGTGAGTCACTCACTCCCAGGATAACTAACCCACTCCCAACATGAGTAACTCACTCCCACAGTAACTAACCCACTCCCAACATGAGTAACTCACTCTCAGGATAACTAACCCACTCCAGAGGTGAGTTACTCACTCCCACAATAACTAACCCACTCCCAACATGAGGAACTCACTCCCACAATAACTAACCCACTCCCAAGGTAAGTAACTGACCCTCACAATAACTAACCCACTCCCAAAGTGAGTAACTGACTCCCACAATAACTAACCTATTCCCAACATGAGTAACTCGCTCCCACAATAACTAACCCACTCCCAGCATGAGTAACTCACTCCCACAATAACTAACCCACTCCAGAGGTGAGTCACTCACTCCCAGGATAACTAACCCACTTCCAACATGAGGAACTCACTCCCAGGATAACTAACCCACTCCCAACATGAGTAACTCACTCCCAGGATAACTAACCCACTCCAGAGGTGAGTCACTCACTCCCAGGATAACTAACTCACTCCTGAGACAAGTAAGTGACTCCCAAGATAACTAACCCACTCCTGAGATAGTAACTCACTCCCACGATAACTCACTCACTCCCAGGATAATTAACTCACTCCTGAGACAAGTAAGTCACTCCCAGGATAACTGACCCACTCCTGAGATTGTAACTGACTCCCAGATAAATAACCCCCTCCCGAGATGATGGCATTAATCCATTCATGAGGACTGAGTGGTCAGGAGCTAATTGCCTCTTAAAGATCCCATCCCTCAGAAGTGTGCATTGGGGATGAAGGTGCTGACACATGAACCTTGGAGGACACATTCAAACACAGCAGACGTTAATCTACACATTCCTGAATGTGGGAAAAGGTAGAGCTGGTCCCAGGGAAGTCAGTGGCAGGGTCCACAGCCTTGGGAGACTCAGACAGGCAGCTGTCTGCCAGCGGGTGCTGGGGCCGTCGTGTTCTAACTCGAAGACCAGCTGAGCAGCCCTCACCAGCCTGGCGTAACCTCCAGTGTGCCACGTATGAGGGAGAAGGTTTCCAGGTTCTCAGTGGTCTTTCACCTTCATTTGCGGTTTTCTAAAGCTTTACGATTTTATGTAATCAGAACGATCTATCTACCTTTGTGCTTTTGGAAGGCCTTAGCCACCGGAGATTATACAAATATTCATTCATGTTTTTGTTCAGTATTTTTCTGGACTCCTTTGAATATGCAAAATCTTTGAGAGTTAATTTCCATTTTCTATGGCTGTTCAGCTTTTTGAGCAGATATATTCTCATTGCCAGAAGTCCTGTTCTGTAGGTTACAATTTAATTTATATAAATATATATAAAGTTTACATGTACCGATGTATAGAAGTCCTGTTCTGTAGGTTACAATTTAATTTATATATATATATATAGTTTACATGTACCGATGTATAGAAGTCCTGTTCTGTAGGTTACAATTTAATTTATATAAATATATATAAAGTCTACATGTACCGATGTATAGAAGTCCTGTTCTGTAGGTTACAATTTAATTTATATAAATATATATAAAGTTTACATGTACCGATGTATAGAAGTCCTGTTCTGTAGGTTACAATTTAATTTATATAAATATATATAAAGTTTACATGTACCGATGTATAGAAGTCCTGTTCTGTAGGTTACAATTTAATTTATATAAATATATATAAAGTTTACATGTACCGATGTATAGAAGTCCTGTTCTGTAGGTTACAATTTAATTTATATAAATATATATAAAGTTTACATGTACCGATGTATAGAAGTCCTGTTCTGTAGGTTACAATTTAATTTATATATATATATATAGTTTACATGTACCGATGTATAGAAGTCCTGTTCTGTAGGTTACAATTTAATTTATATAAATATATATAAAGTTTACATGTACCGATGTATAGAAGTCCTGTTCTGTAGGTTACAATTTAATTTATATAAATATATATAAAGTCTACATGTACCGATGTATAGAAGTCCTGTTCTGTAGGTTACAATTTAATTTATATAAATATATATAAAGTTTACATGTACCGATGTATAGAAGTCCTGTTCTGTAGGTTACAATTTAATTTATATAAATATATATAAAGTTTACATGTACCGATGTATAGAAGTCCTGTTCTGTAGGTTACAATTTAATTTATATAAATATATATAAAGTTTACATGTACCGATGTATAGAAGTCCTGTTCTGTAGGTTACAATTTAATTTATATAAATATATATAAAGTTTACATGTACCGATGTATAGACATAACATTTATATCTGTGTAATAAGGAATAAGAGGTCTTCAGTTGCTCCAGAGTTCTGTGGTGCATGCCCAGCTCCCTGAGGCCCACAGATGAGCCTGGGTCCCGTGGGACACGCTCAGAGCTCCCTGAGTCCCTCCTGAGCACAGCTCCCCATTACGTACACGGTGCTTACTGGATGAATGGCTGTGTCTCCCACACACTTCAGTAGGTTCCACAAGGACAAGGACAGAGAATGTCTCGGCTCACCATTCCAGCCCCAGAGACAAGCCCAGAGCTGAGAGTAGAGTGCACACCACAGATAGAGAGCGGGAGGGAAGACAGGGAGAGAGAGAGATGAGAATGAGCGGAGGGTGGGGAGACAGAGAGCTAGAGAGAGCAGGACAGAAAGTAGCATCAGTCTTTGTGCCTTTGTTCCTCCCCGCTCCCAGCCCATCGCTCCACTGGGCCCACCCAGAGATAGGTGCCCAGAACAGATGGTTCAATTACGTTGAATGTAGTTGAATTGCAGGTGGCTGTTCAGCTCCCAGACCCCAGCGTGCAGACGTGTCTGTGACTAACTGCCTGTGCATCTCCAATCTAGTCATTTGTGTATGTCTCTTTCTCTCATGAGACTGGAAAGTCCTCCAAAACAAGGACCTTCTGTCATTCATTCTCATATCCTTGTCCTCCTTACACTGAGTCTGAGCTCAGAAATGTCTGGCAAATGAGAGACAGAACCGTGCAGCGCCCTAGCCTGAGCCTGGGGCAGCACAGCCTGCAGCAGCCCAGCTTCCAAGGCTCCTCCCAGCAGGTCTCAGCCTCAGCAGCTCGCTCGTCCCAACCACCATCAGCACGCCTCCATCCCACATTAGCAATAGTTATTGGATGTGCAAATTCCCATCAATGGAGTGACAAAGACTCAATTAAAGAAGGAGATCTGAAGTCAAAGCTGTCACCTCAGAGAAATCAGCCTTGACAGATAATAACAGCAGCTCTGCAGGGCAAGCACTCAGAGGTAAGGGCTGGAGGGACCCCTTCCCTCACCCCTGGCCCACTGTGTGTGGGAGAAGGGTGGGATCTGTCAGGGACTGCTGTCACCTCCCTGCCCGGGCAGGCCCTGAGGAGGGCCGGGAGCCACCAGGAAGCTCTCTGCACCATCCACTTCCTCCAGCCCTCTGAGAAAGCGGAGCCTGAGCAGAGACCCAGAGAACGCTTGGCTGAGCTGGCACCACTCAACAAGCAGCCTCCTGCGAGGGGCCATGAGAGGGCACTGACCCTGCACTACCGCTGCACATCCGCACAGGCCGGGCATCAGGCCAGAGCGCAGGGCGGCCGCTGGCCATGTCTCACGGCTGCCAAGCCCAGGGCAATGGTGGAGCTGCTCGACTTCCCCATGCCTCCACCGCCCCGTTTATAAAACAGGACCCTTTCCAAGAACAAGGCAGCTGTGGTCAGAGGAGAGAAGCACATACTCCGTGCTTCCACGTTCACCCAGCACCAGCTGACCAGGGGCTCACCAGGCCACCCTCTCTTCCTACTTCTCCCACGCTGCCCCAGCAGGTCAGGCCCTGGCTTCCCCTCAAGCATCCTCAAGCCAGTATGACACATGCCGAGCCTGGCGCTTCAAAACCTGTTCTCTCGCAGTTCCCACAGAACATTTTAGCCTCATCAGCCCACCCTTGAACTACCCTGGGTCCCAAACCCAGTACTGTAGTCCTACACCCCATAAACAGTTCTCACAGTTCCCACCCGATTTCATTCCCCTTTTTGTGTGATCCCACAGCAAATTCCACCTCAACACTTCTTATGCTATACTATTTTTAGTTTTGCATTTCATATTGTTAATATGAAAATGTTATATTACTAATAGTATATTGATTATATTTATATAATTATATTAATAATTATTATATTATTAATATTAATACCACAAGTTTACATGCTGTTAGAGGGCATCCTTCATATAATTCAGCTCAATAATATGTACATATTATAGATTCAGGGAATGTATTTTGGATGGATGAATGAATACATACCTAAATGAATAAATCAACATAAATTACTAAATCCAGGCCTGTAAAAAGAGAATTACAATGAATGGGTTGATGTGAGGAATAGTTATTACATAATGAATAAAAGTGTTCTGCAATCTGAAAATAATTATTCAAGTGTGTACTATTTTTTTTTTAATTTTGAGATGGAGTCTCACTCTGTCACCCAGGCTAGAGTTCAGTGGCGTGATCTCAGCTCACTACAACCTCCGCCTCCCAGGTTCAAACAATTCTCCTGCCTCAGCCTCCTGAGAAGCTGGGACTACAGGCACGTGCCACCACATCCAGCTAATTTTTGCATTTTTAGTAGAGACAGGGTTTTACCATATTGGCCAGGCTGGTGTGATCCACTTGACTCAGACTCCTAAAGTGCTGGGTTTACAGGCGTGAGCCACTGCACCCAGGCAAAGTGTGTACTATTATTGAAGTTATCTTTAAAAGTTCTCTCCCTGTCTGTGTTTTCTGGCAGCAAAAATACTGTGACAAGACAGAGACAGAGCCCTTAGGCAAGGATGGTGTGACAGCACACAGAGGACTTAGGCAAGGATGGTGTGATAGCGCAGAGACAGAGGCCTTAGGCAAGGATGGTGTGATAGCACAGAGACAGAGGCCTTAGGCAAGGATGATGTGATAGCACAGAGACAGAGGCCTTAGGCAAAGGTGCTGTGACAGCACACTTATGAAAGGTCTTAGGAGGAAAGATAGCCATTTGAAGCCAAGGTTTGAGTCACAGTGAAGCAGTGGTTTTGGTCTTTTGTTTAGTTTTATTTTGTTTTTCAAGCAGGTTATCCCGTAAGTGATTTTTCTGTCCCTTAGGTCACACTGCACTCCTGGACATTACCACTCACTGAGGCCTTTTCATGTCGTGGAACACTTTGAAAACAGACCAACTAGAGACAGGTAGAAGAGAAACAGAAGGGAAGGCTATGCACAGGCTACATTTATGATAATGGTGGGAGAGAGAGGATTTTATAACAGACAAGAATACAAACCTCTCACACTGCAAAGAAGATTGCCCCTTCCCATATGCACTAACAGAAGGGACTCTGACCCCTGCTCCTCTCACCTGCCAGCATTGTCTTCTAAAGACAAAGACCGCTCTCGGCTCTCTAAGTGGATATTGACAATGGAGGGAACATGTACACTCACAAAGGAGGAGAATTCGCATGGCCCACAGAGCTTGAGCTCCTCAAAAGTGGAAGAGATCCCATGGGAGAAAATGGAATTAAGCGACAGGATGAGGCTGTTTCTTCACCCTTGGTGGCTAACGGAGAATCAGGCTGGAAAACCAGACCTTGCAGTACCTCCGTTCCTGATAAAGACCACAGAACCCCTTCCTGAGCCTGGAGACAGCACGGTGGTGGCAGAGGGGGGCTGGAAGGAGGAAAGTGCACAGGTCTCGTGGGACTATCGCTCAGGACCAGAACAACATCTGTCAAATGCATCACACTGATTCCTGAGACTCTGTTTTACTTCCAGCAATATATAAGTCAATATAGGTAAAAAATGAAAAACTAAGTTTAATCAAGAGGCAAACGCAGAAGAAATCATGGCACTTTTCAATATGCTTGCAATTCCTTTGGCAATCCTCGAGCGCTCCAGGGGTCCCTGTCAAGCATGCCCAGAGGAACGCAGTGGCCATCTGACGCTCTGCAGAACTGCTGCTGCGGCCCCTGGAGAAGCACCCACCCCAAGTGCAGAGAAGGAAGATCCAACCACTGATCCCAACCCTTCCTGGAAAAAGGCATGCATTGGCCTAAATACATGTGCAGGATTTCACTATTTTAAAAAAATTGGCATACATTTAACGGGGCACCTCCATTTCCTTCTAAAACGCAGGTAGATGGAATGTCTTACAGTATGGAATTTCCTTAGAAGCAAGAAAATACAGTGCAGCATTTGAGAGTCTGCTCTGGGCTAGGCACTGCGGGAGGCACCAGAGCTGTTGCTGAAAAGTGGTCCCAATCCAGACCCCAAGAGAGG